>NC_045614.1:126800984-127073484 GCF_009829155.1 Mustela erminea
AAATCCAATAGGGGCCTCAAGCCTAGGTTCAAGCACAAACTTGAAATTAAAATGGACTTAACTGTTCTAGACTAGGGTGAGCTGTTATCTATTTTATCACTCGCTTGTCAATTTTTCATGTGCCACCTTGCGATATCTCTCTTACTGCTACTGATCATTCTACTTCAGTATGCCCTGAATTCTCAACCAGACTATAAATTCCTTAAGGGTATAGATCAAGTTATGCTTCTCTAATTCCTTAAAAGTACTTAATAACAGTGCTATATACATAATAAATTTGTTTGCTGAACGTATTAATTAGTTCATACTATTCTCTGAGTTCAAGTTCAGAGGTATGGCACTTTTGTTTATTTCCAGAAGTGAGAAATTTAGCTCCACTTAGGGAGTGATTATCACCCTGACCATGATACACTTTTGACTTCAAATTTTCCATCAGCTTTATCATACTCCTGTCACTCCAAAGTACTTACATGATTTCAATCTCCCGGTCTTCATTAGACAAAACTGCCTATTAACTTTCATAAAACTGTACTTCTCTGTTCTTGCCAAACCACTCTTCAGTTCAACCAGCCAAGAATGTAACCTGCACTTCCCAACGACTCCCCTTACAATGCTCTCTCTGCCTGAGACAAATGCTCTTTTTCCTATCTCCATCCTTCAACCTTCAAGTTCCCTAGAATTAAGCCTTTCCAAAACTTACCACAGAAAGACTTTATCTCTTCTTTGACACTTTTGTATCTCTGTAATACCCTACATTTTATCTTGTAATCAGTTATTTAGCTTTTGGTCTCCTACACTAGACTGCAAATTCTTTGAGGACTAAGAATGTGCCTTCTTCAACTTCATGTATCTTGCAGTAATGTGTACTTTGGAGGTAGAGGCATTTTGTGTTTGTTCAATTAACAACACTGCAGTTTTCAGAAGTTACTGACTTAATCCTTATTATATTTCTATTCACTATCAGACTTGTTAACATCTCTATACACTGAAGAAGCCTAGTATTTTGTTTCTAATCATGACAAACACAGTAAAACTTTTTCAAAGATTTATTTTAAGCAACAGACTTAAAGTTTTATAGTCTGTCCTTCCATTTCTATGTAACAATTTGGGGCTACCTATTCCCCTATTTATATCTTTCTATTATATTCCTTCTTATAGGTCTCTGGATTAGGGCTCATGATGCCCTTTTCTTCACATAACTATAGTAATTCCCAGGTAACCCAGACTCTAGTATGGAGAATAGTGATACATACATATATATATGTTTTTTATATTCTTTCACTCTTGAAACTCCATAAATCAGGTTTTTAAGAGGAAATATCTCAAGTATTGTTTATTAGAAGGTCAATATGGAAAGAAATTCTTAGTGAACTTATCTACAAATTATGAAGCTCCCTTCCTAATATGGGTATACCTAATTTTCAAAAATATATACCTAATTTAAGCTGTCAAAATGTGCATCTCAAAATTTTAGGAATAGCACCAATATGAGAGCACCAAATTTTTATAAAACACAAACATTTACCGGAATGGACTTTTGTTTTGTGCTTCTTTAAATTTTTAATATCTGTGTAAGAATTTCCACATAATTCGCAGATAAATGGCCTTTCTCCTGAAAAGCAAGTTAAAAAGTTTAAGCTCAATATCTTAGAAGCTGCTAAGACAAAAATATCAATGCCTATGAACAAAGTGCAAACACTACTATACTGTTTAAATTTAGTTTTAAATGATCTTTTTAATCACTTGGTTATAATACAGTGAAATGAAAACTTCTATACATACTAGGCACTCCTTTACTTTATTACACAAAGCATCCCCATTTCTGGGAAAATGGAGCATGTTTATTAACAGAAATTTAATTACGCTTTTAATTCTATTAGACATTTAGTGAGTGCGAGTTATCTGCCAGACCCTAAGAGGAACAGCTAAGGGAAAAAAGTGTAATTATGGTTTCTGCTTTCTGGCAGCTTACAAATTAGAAAATCCTTTAAAAACGGTGACAGAATAAAATGCTACAAAATTGTAATTCCTCTGAAATAACAACTGTTCAATGCTTTATAAACAAAAAGCGTGAGAAAATAGATGCTTATTAAATGTCTACTAGGTGCTCACATTACTCTAGATAGGAATCGTGAGGAATAATTTTAAAAATAAAAAATCACAACAGTATATTTTCACTTTTGACTTCATTTCAAAATGGCATTTTCCTTTAATTTGTTCCATATTTTCTTCATACTACACAATACTATTACAAAAAACATGTCAATGCTAAAGTTCATTCTGAAAACTTGCTTACTGAACGCTATTTGATAAGAAAATATATTATCTTGATATTATCTATTCCTTTTCATTTCTTGGTATACCTGTGCAACTTAATCCAAATTAATCTAAAAACTATTATTATCTGGCATATTAGAAAGTCTATACAATTCTAGACCAAATTTAATTAATACTACTTCAAATAACTAAAAAAAAAAACCCAAAGCAAGTAAAGTTAATATTTATACATTACTATAGGTAGACTATGACTAGATACCATATAGTCCATAATGGTTTAAAAGTCAAGGTTTACATAAAAAGAAATTAGAGAGAACCAAAAATAATACGTTCTCCCTAAACACAGACCTGTATGGGATCGAAAGTGTTTGTTGAGCTCTCCTGAGGAAATAAAACTTTTCCCACAAATACCACATATGTATGGTTTTTCACCTAGATGGAAAATAAAAGATAGCGAAGTGGTGTACTATACCAATATAATATTTATCAATTACAATAATCTAAAGTAACCTGAATTTAAATTAAAACCTCTTTATATATTGTATTTTAGAGGTATCTTCAGTGTGAACCTACTTAGATGAACATTAGTAATTATTTTACACTGTTCATGTAACCTGATGCTTTTCATATAATAAAACTTGATTTCTGCAAAATTCTTCCAGTAGACTAGAGTTGGGCAAGAAGTTCAATTTTTATATGATTACAAACATATGATTAAAAATTCATCAATCCATTACTTTCATTCTTGCTATCTACTATATTAAGAAGAGTAAGATTATTTAGGAAAGATCTGTTTTTAAAGGTACCCTATCAAAACTGAAAATAAACTTGGAGTATGATTTGCTTCAAAACTGATACTCTGCCTCTGAAGTATCCATTTAATTTGCAAATCATAGAATGTCTGCATAGGAAAAGTCCTAAGAAGTCATAAAAATCTATGTTCTACCTAAACCCACCCTCACCCCATAATTTCACTCTACAGTTTTACCCAAGAAAAGTAAAACAGAGGCTAAGGAGTTTTTCTAAGGTCATAAAATATAACTCAAGTTTATATACTGTCAAAACTATCTGATTTTAATGTACACAAGTTAAATGTTAAAAAAAATTCCAACCACCATTATTACTCTAAAAAATAAATCTGCTTTAATAGCTAGTATTTATGTGAAAACCACAAACACAAAAAGCTTCAACAAGCACAAACGCAACAGATATACAACACAAAGTCTATAATCTATTTTCCTTAAGGGCTCAATTTCCCTTTTTCTTTCTTTTATTTACAGCTTTTCCTTATTTTAAACATCTGTCAAATTCTTACCTGTATGTTTTCGAGAATGAGTGATAAGAGAACTAGAGACAGCAAATGCCTTCCCACAAGTATCACACACATAAGGCTTTTCTCCAGTATGCCTACGAACATGATAGGTCAGTGTGCTGGCTTGAGCAAATCTCTGTCCGCACCTATCACAGACATATGGCTTCTCTCCACTATGCTTCCTATTCATAAATAAATATAAAGTTATAGGCTGGTAAGTAAAACAATTTGGGCCAGTCTCTGCAATAAACATCTTTCAAACAGTTTTCACGCAGTATTTTATTTCATCTTAACAGACCAAAAATACTATTTAAAATTAATAGTTTCAATGTAAACTGTCAAAAATAAATGTTTTGGTTGTTATCAAAAAACCTGTTCTAAAATTAGTTAACAAAAAATTGTGCCAAGCAATGAGGTATTACCTCAAACCAGTCAGAATGGCTAAATAAGTCAGGAAAACAAGTCAGGAAATGACAGATGTTGGTGAGGACGCGGAGAAAGGGGAACCCTCCCACGCTGTTGGTGGGAATGCAAGCTGGTGCAGCCACTCTGGAAAACAGTATGGAGGTTCCTCAAAAAGTTGAAAATAGAGCTACCCTACGACCCAGCAATCATACTACTGGGTATTTACCCCAAAGATACAAATGTAGTGATCCGAAGGGGCATGTGCACCCAAATGTTCATAGCAGCAATGTCCACAATAGCCAAACTATGAAAAGAGCCTAGATGTCCATCAACAGATGAATGGATAAAGAAGATGTGGTGTATATATATATACACACAATAGAATACTATGTAGCCATCAAAAAATCTGAAGTCCTGCCATTTGCAACGACATGGATGAACTAAAGGGTATTATGTTAAGTAAAATAAGTCAATCAAAGAAAGACAATTATCATATGATCTCCCTGATATAAGGAATTTGAGAGGCACAGCAGAGTCTTGGGGGGTAGGGAGGGGAAAAAAATGAAACAGGATGGGACCGGGGAGGGAGACAAACCATAAGAGACTCTTAGGAAACAAACTGGGTGGGGGACAGATAGGGTGGCTGGGTTATGGACATTGGGGAGGGTATGTGCTATGTTGAGTGCTGTGAATTGTGTAAGCCTGATGATTCACAGACCTGTACCCCTGGGGCAAATAATACATTATATATGTTAATAAAAAAAATTGTCATCATCTTTATATGGTTGTCAAGTATGCCCCTAATACCACAGGCAATTATTTTCACTTGTCCATTCATGCCTTTTTTTTTTTTAATAGATTTTATTTATTTATTTGACAGAGTTAAAGAGGGAACACAAGCATGGGGAATGGGAGAGGGAGAAGCAGCAGATCTCAATTCCAGCACCCCAAGATCATGACCTGAGCTGAAGGCAATCACTTAACAACGGAACCGCCCAGCCGCCACTCACTCACTCTTTAAAACTCTTTCCTTAAACCTCCAGCACCTCCTTACCCATCCTCATCCTTAGCCGATGTCCTTGCTTCCTGTTTTACTGAGAAAGTTTAAGCAATCAGAAGAAAATTTCCACCATCCCAACTCTCCACCTATAGAGGTACTCATGTATTTGCTGTTCTTTTCTTAACTCTAACATGAAGGTGACCGTTCATCTGAACTCAACTACTCCTATTTGCATAATGAAGATACTATCCTATCCCCCATTCCTACTCAGTATCACTCCTGTATTTTCCTCCACCATTCAGTTTTCCCATCCCATTGTATCACAGCATAAATATACTGAAGTCTTCAATCTTTAAAAAAAAAAAAAAAGACCCCTGACCTCTTTTGCTCCTCCATTTCTCTGCTCCCCTTTATCAAAAATTTGAGTCTCCAACTGTTTCCATTTTCTTATCTACTATTCTCTACTAGTCTCTGCTAACATTGCTTTTGTTAAGAGCACTGCTGACCTCTCTACTAACTTCAACTGAATTCTTAGTCTTTACCTCCCTATCATCAGAATTTGACAGAGCTGACTGCTCCCTTCTGGAATAATTTCCTTCACTTGGATTCCAGGGAAGTCTACTCTTGGTTTTCCTCCCAGACTGGCTGTTCCTTCCTAGTCACCTCTAGGTGACTCTGACTCAGTCCTCTGGTATCTTTTCTATCCACATTCATTCCCCTGGTGACCTCATTCATGTTATAGCCCTAAATACTATCAATACACTGAAGACGCCCAAATTTGTACCTTCAGCTCAAACCAGTCCCCTGAGCTACAGATTTACATAACCAATGTATATCTCCATTCAGATGTCTAATAATCACCTCAAATTTAACATGTTTGGATCTCCAGTCCCTCTTAAACTGCTCTATCCACGAATTTCCATTTCAGTTAATATTAATTCTATCTAAGGCTTGGGTCTGTAAGCCTCAGAATTATCTTTGATTCCACTCTTCTTTCCTCCTTTCATACCCAACATCCAATCTGCAGCAAAATCTGTTGTTCTACCTTTAAAGGTATGTCTAGAATCTGACAATTACTTATCTCTTCCACAGTTACCACTTTGGCCTATATCATTATCACTCTGACTTGGATTTTATCTATAGCTTCTTAACTGGTAACTTTGCTCCCATTCTTGCAATCTTACATTCTTTTTCTAATATTGCAGCCAGAGTCATATCCGTCAAATGTAAACAAGATATATTACTTACTTTTCAATCTCAAGAGTAAAAGCTTTATAATGACCTACAAAATCTTATACAATCTAGATGCCCTATCACCATTCTAATCTTATGTCTCTCCCTTATTTATTCCTCTCCAGTCACTATGGCTTCCTTCTGGTTCCTTGACTATGTTAAGAAAATTTAATGGTGGAGCCACAATTAGAACTCTGTCCTGAGTGCTAATAAAGTAGGCTATTCCAAAGACTATGGTGAATAACAGACTCAAAGACCAAACAACTCATTGTTTTGTTTTTTACCTTGCATGAATCTTGAGATTGCTAGAAGTTGCAAACTGTAAATTGCATACATCACATTTATAAGGTTTTTCCTCACCATGATGCATACGACTATGGAAGACCAGCTGGCATTTCTGAGCAAATCCTTTATCACACAATTCACATTTGTATGGCTTCTCACCTAAAAGAACAAGCAAATAAAATTTATATTTAAAAGGAGATATTGTTTGAGCTGCTTGAACCACATAAGCTTTCAAAAGAGTTCATCAACAGTACTATTTTCAGTATTCAGAAAATGTTAACTGCTAGAAGTAAAAAAAACAAATGGGATTTTTTTCCGGATTGTCTATTGAAAACATTAGTAGAATTAAAAGAAATCAGTGTTCTCATTTTATAATAGTGAAAGGTGATCAATGAGAGAAATACACATTGAATCTTAAAATGTACAAATCTAAGTGTACTGACAAAGGTTAACACAGAGGCTGAGGAATGAATGTGTGTGTAATTCTAAGAAACATGTTCAGAAGTTGACACTCTAGGAAGCAGAAGGTAAGATGGTTGGCGAAGTCTGAGAATTGTCCTGAGTTGTAACTACTTTTTCTCTTTATCAGTTCTCTTAATCTGTTTGTTAAATACTTAGCCTGCTAGAATCAAGTTTGTGTTTATTGTAACTATGAGAGAAAATGGCACAAAGACCTCAAACATTAGGACTTCAGAGTGATCAGCAGCAATAAAACAAATAACCATTAAATACTTGGTCACAATTACAAATAAATTTTCAACAATCTAACATGCATTTGTGAATGCAAGTATATACCAAATGTTGGTCAAAAACAGTCAACACTGCTTATTAATATGTTCTGTACAAAGATGTTATTTCAATATAAAAGCAATTTTATCTCCCACAAACCAGTCTTACCTGTATGAGTTCTTACATGCGTTTTCAGCTGGTTACACTGGGTAAATGCCTTTCCACACAAGTGGCAGACATAAGGTTTAACTCCTTTATGTATTCTCATATGCCTTCTCAAGCTGCTGGCTTCTGAGAACATTTTCCCACATGTGTTACACATTGGCTTGGCCTTGGAATACCTCTGATCCAGCTCTTCCCCAGAGCTCTCCAGCTCGTAAGAATTCTTGACACTGGCTATGTTAGACATAGAGTGTTCCTTTAGAGCACAGTTGGGTTGTGATTTTCCACGTTTCCGTTTCACTGTAACAGTCTGCACAATATCTTGTGCTGGAAAAGTATTTTCCACAACTGACGTCAACTCGAGTTCTGAATTATCATTTCTTTGTGAAACTTGATCTATTACAGGTGTGGATACTTTATTTGCATCTAAGAATAATTCAACAGACGCGTTCTCTAAAATGTCACTGGGATATTGCACTGTTTTATTCTGTCCTGTTTTCTGGGAGTTGAAGGCCTTCTTCTTCTTTTTAGTTTGAGATGACTTCTTTGCTAAAGCCCCTTGTTTAGGATTGGCCTGAACTAAATCTGTAGACAGTTCTGATTTTTCCCGACTGTTATAATCTCGTAAAGTAAGGAGACAAGTCTGTTGATTCAATTCAATGTTTCCAGTAATACTAGATATCTCTGTAGAAGAAGGATTAGCAATAAAAGCAAAATCTTCCATCTTTATTTTACATTTAGTGACCACCTCTTCCACCTTGAGATAGTCAGCAGCCTGGTGAATTTCTTTAACATTCCAACTGTAAGGAAACAAGGCTAAATGACAATATTCTGAACAAAGAAAAGCTATTTGTGAAAACAGAGCTGCACATAAATTTCAATGTCTTTTAAAAACCTAATGCAGCAAAATGATGAAAAAGGCATAACTAAAAGAACAAATTTACAAAAATTCATTCACTCATTCAGAATAACATGTAGGCAAAAATCTCCAGTTTTGCAACTTGAAAAGATGTAAACAATTCGTTACATACTACATTATGTACCACTATGAGAAAATAAGATGTTAAATAATAACTGTGTGTTTTAAAAAATACTGGCAACACAAAAAGTAGCTGTTGGCAACTTATTGCCTCCTCCCATTCATCCTGAGGCCTATTCAGATACAACCATCTTTTGTGGACTGACAACAGCGAGTCTAAAAAATTACTTCCTGTCATCTTTCTATGCTCCCCTGTGAGGGACCTTAACTGTGCTTCTGAAACTTTCTCATGCCTGTGAGTCACCCAGGTATCTTGTTAAATGTAGATTCAGATTCTGTGGGGAGGTCTGTGGTGGGACCTAAGTGTCTGCGTTTCTAATATACCTGCTGGTGATGCCAATGCTGCTGGTTTACTGATTATACTTGGAAGGAACAAGGATTTAGAATGCACTCAGCTCTAACAATCCTCGTGTGTGTGTGTGACTCAACTCATGTTAGTTGGAGAGTCTGTCATTACTAGAATTATATAAAAAGACTTAAGTTCACCCAGTTCAACATTCCAATCAATATTTACTAAGCATCTATCATGTGTGGTCCACTAAGAGGGATATTTAGAAATAGCAGATAGTCCCTGCCCTTCAGAAGTTTATATTGCAAAGAAAAATTGTTTGATTACTCTAGTACTGGCTCTGGCATTACAAGGTGAATTCATCACGGTCAGGACATTTAGGCACTTTGATTTTCTTAGCTATAAAATCTGAGAGTTGAGGGGTGCCTGGGTGGCTCAGTTGGTTAAATGTCTGCCTTCAGCTCAGGTCATGATCCTGAGAACCTGGAAGAGAGCCCCACATATGGCTCCCTGCTCAGCAGGGAGCCTGCTTCTCCCTCTTCCTCTGTGCTCTCTCCTTCCATCCCTCAAATAAATAAACAAAACCTTCATTTAAAAAAAATTTGAGAGTTGGGGCACCTGGGTGGCTCAGTGGGTTAAGGCCTCTGCCTTCGACTCAGGTCATGATCCCAGGGTCCTGGGTTGAGCCCTGCATTGGGCTCTTTGCTCAGCGGCAAGCCTGCTTCACCACCCCCTCCCCCACCGCCTGCCTCTCTGCCTGCTTGTGAGCTCTGTCAAATAAATAAATAAAATCTTAAAAAAAAAAATCTGAGAATTGAGTAACTACTAATATAAAAATATGACCCTTTTAAGTATCTGCAAATAAATATACATACACACACAGAAACACACCCTCCAAGCAAACTTACTACTTGCCATTTCCCCCAAATAATATTAAACTCTTCAGAAAAAAATGTATTTTCCCTGTCCCCTCTTCATTATACGTATAAACCAGAAAACGGTTTTAGTCACAGCTGATTAATATATAGTGCTATTAATACATCTTTAAAAAAAGAGTAAAATTTGAAATTAAAAATTAACTAGTGTCATAAATCACTCAGGTCTTCGAACATATACTACAATATCTATAGATCTCTATCCATTTTCTCATCATCTAATGAAAACTTCTTTCTTTCAAGT
Source organism: Mustela erminea (assembly GCF_009829155.1). Classification (NCBI taxonomy): domain Eukaryota; kingdom Metazoa; phylum Chordata; class Mammalia; order Carnivora; family Mustelidae; genus Mustela; species Mustela erminea. The sequence goes on from NC_045614.1 coordinate 126,810,895, forward strand.
GCCACCTGTATGTTTCTTCTTCTTTTTTTTTTTTTTATTTAAGAAATTTGTCAGAGAGTGAGAACAAGCAGGAGAGGCAGGCAAAAGCAGGCTCCCTGCTGAGCAAAGAGCCCAATGTAGAGCTCAGTTCCAGGACCTGGGTGTCCCTGTTTCTTCTTTTTTAATTTAACATTACACTGGCTTTTTAAAAATTGCCTTTCGTTATATATATAATCATTTTTCAGCTCATTACAGATTAAGTAGGTTGATAGGCCAGTTTGGAAACCTAATCACAAGTTTAGGGAACATTTTATTTTCTGGGAAAATATGCCCTGAGTTCCTAAACATACTATAAACTCTTGGAATATAACCTACTTGCAAATGGAGTCTTTTCCCTAGATAAGAAAACATTACCTAAAGACTTCTTATGTCCCTCAGTTATAATTTTGGAATATATAACAAATGATCTTTATAATGAAGTTAATTCTCTATTTGCAAAGATAAAGCACAAATGCTCCAAATATAAACACAATCTTGTTCATCTTTTATACAAAGTATTTTGTTTTTGCCACATATACAGTAGCATTAACACTTTCTAAAAATGTTATGCTTTTCCTTAAGCATGTTTATTAATTTTGTTACAGTCTATTATTAAATTATAATAAATGAGAAATACCACTAGAACAAAACCAAATTTATCACTCATTATACTAAGGCCTCCAATTATAATTGTGACTTAGTGTTCCATAAAATGAACCACCAAACACATAACAAGGTCTGGTAGCATTTAAGCCCAATACAAATTAGCACTGAGTGGCACATTAATTGTTCAGTACGGATACAGTATTTCATACCAATTATTCATCTATTTCATAGAGAGCCTATCATCTCAGTTACGGTTAAGAGAACCAATCAGCATCTGTTCACATCAATAACTGCTTTTGTTTACAAGCATGAAGTTACAGTGCTTGCAAACTTGCTTTCATCTTTTAAACAGTCACTGAAAGTCATTTAACTACACAGTGCCAGATATATGGCTAAACACTTTACATGAACAGTTCATTTAATTCTTAGGACATGTCTATGCAATCCGTAATAATTCATTTTACATACAAATGAAGGCTAAGAGGTCCAAAAAAAAGCTAACTTGTACAAGATCACAGTGTTTTAGAACTACGATTTGATCAAGGAAATCTGGCTCATGAGTCCACTTAATTCTTTATTTTTTTTTCCACTAAATTTAATCACTAAGTTATATACAGACTTTCTACTTTTGATGTAAGCCTTCTCGCATCTGTGGCTGGGCTCAAACAACTAGTTCCCAGGAAAGGTATGTACCAAAAAATCTTAATTTGAAATTAAAAATTAACTAGTGTCATAAATCACTCAGATCTTCAAACATATACTACAATATCTATAGATCTCTATCCATTTGCCAAGAGCAAAAATCTAGCTCTTTTCACATTAGTCCTTTGCATGAAGGCTCAAAGTAAGATGCTCTTCAGTGTGTTCAAATCAATTCAAGATTGTTCTGGAAAAGTTAATTGAGAAAGGGAAACTACTAAATTGAAGATCAACCCAAATTCACTAGTTTTATGGTTATTTTATATTACATATTCTAAATATTTAAGTAAGAGGCACCTGTAGAGTCAACTATTCAGTAAATTTAAATAATCTGTCATGTGGGTTAATCTATGACACTGGTCTGTTCCTTTAATCAATTCATATAGAACTGACTCAAAGATGTCATCACCCCAAAATTTAAAAATAATTCCAAACAGTACAAATGTTTTCTTTTCAAAAGGATTAAGGAACATCCTGCTTCTAGCTTTTTAAAGAATAAGCTGCAGTGTAAAACAGAGAGAAGGATTCTGCTTACTGTGTTATGTGTATATATATAGAGAGAGATCATCTAGAAAAGAATGAATGAATATTTAATCGAAATGTTAACAATGATTATCAGTGGGTGGCAGAATTTCAGGTGTTTCCTTTTGGCTTCTTTCCTAATTCTCCAAAAATTGTGGAGTTAAAGGAAGAGGAGAGTAGAAAAGGGTAGATAAATGAAACTAATATTCATCAGGAGGAGGGCCTTCAAGTAAATCCTTGATCTTTACAGTAACACCAAGGTAGTTATTACCATCTCACTTTTATAGATGGGGAAACTGAGGCCCTCAGAGGTTGCATCTTGCTCAGAGACAGTGACTGACAGGATAGACCTAACTCTAAAGCCCATAATCTTTTCATGTCAGATTATGATCTAGTCATGTTCACACTTTCATAAGAGATAAAGAAAACAGGAGTAATTTGATAGGTTTCTCTTCCACCTCCACATTTCCCTCCACAACTAATAAATGCATTAGTATTAAACTAATTATGTAGTTCACTATGCATGGGAGACACACAGCACCTACATTATCAAATTCCTCAGAATCTACTTCTTGTTAGTGCAGTGAGAGCATTAAACATTTCAAAAAAGCATTCTAGCACCTCAGATCTGATTTAAGCATTAGCACTGATAGCTTTACAGAGATAACAGGAACCACTGCCATTTACGCTCCAAGGAAATTATTTTCCTGAAACAAGATCAGGAAGAGGTCCTGCACATTGCTATCTATGGTTAGAAATGGGAGTATTACCAAATGAACAGAGGCTTATCCTTCTTTCTTCATCTATACTCCCTTACCTCCACCACCATAAGAGGTAGGGGACAGAGTGAGAGAGGGAGAAGAGCAGAGGTACATAAAGACCAAAGAAACTGGAATTCACTTAGAATTCATTGTATATGTTCCTCATGTTTTCATAACTGAAATCACAGGCTTTATTTCAGTAGATAAATCAAATGTGTCAGAAACAAGGCTTTAATCTTATTAACGCCTGTGCCTTTTGTGCTTAAGAAATGCAGTCTGTTCACCCCAAATCAGTAATACTGACTTCTTTATTAAAAACAACAACAGTATTGTACACATGACTATAAGAAGACTCCAAGTTAAGGGACTGAATGGAAAAAATACAAGTCTACTTTATCCCTACAGAATGCTGACTAGCTTTTATAAGTGAAAATAAAATGTGTACTTTACCTGTCAAGATTTAAAGTTCCTGTGTATATGAACTCCAACAGTTTCTGAAATCCATCAGCCTTCACCTGACTCTGATCAAGGAACACATTGTTCTCAGAAGTGCTTCTGTAGATTGCACCAAAATACTCACTAAATGAGGCAAGCACATTCCTATGAGCTTTAAACTGGAATTCCCCAATCACCACAGTGCAGTCACAAAGAAAACCTGCTTCCCGCTGTTTGTTCAGTCTCTCTAAAAGGTGCTCACAGTGGTGCGAATACTGCATTTTGGTATCAGAATGGAATTTTACCCTTGTTCTAAAAGACAAAAAGAAATAGCAAGTCAGTAACCCTAAGTTTTCATCAAACATCTCACCCAAGCAATTGGTAAGGGGAGAAGGGACATGGGACAGAACATGGACAAAAACAAAGTCAGTTCTCATTTACTGCCTCCCCCAACGAAAATTCTTATCAAACAGAATAGTTTAAAATGCTGAAGGGTAAGTTCCTGTCTATGTTACATCTTGGACAACTAACACAATCCTTGGGTCACATAAATAAATGGCGATAAATGAAAACACTTGCATGACCTGAAAAAAAGCACCGCAAAATTTCACGCTTTTGCAGAAATAGAACCTTCAGACTTTCAAGCTCAGTTCGCACGCACATGCTGGGGAAAAAAGACAACAAACTACTAAGAAATGACCCCCTTTGAACAGATGGCGAAAAAACACGGTACGAGTTCTTTAAAATTGCTCTCAAATCACTAAAGCAGTTAGTTTCCGTAGTGCACAGCTGCTTTAAAACGCGAAGTGGGTACCCAGGCGCGGAGAATGAGCAGAGCCAAGAGTTGTCAAGGTTCCGTCACTCGCCCGGAGGAAGCCACACCCCCTTTCTTCCCACTTCTCCATTCCCGACCGCAACGGAGAGTGACAACCAAAGCCAACGTCTCCCGGCTTGTGCCGCACTGCCCTTCGCCCAGCTCCCACTACCTCCAGTTCCCACAGCAGAGGTTGTGGCCAAGGCCAACATCGGGCTGCCTCCTCGAGCTTTCCACGTTAATACCTTCTCCCCGACCTGAACTGGAACTCCAAAAAGAGTGCCCTCCGATGGCCCAGGGTCTAGAGAGTGGGACTGGCAATCTAAGGGGTGAAAAAAGAACTCACCTAAAGCAAACCAAAGGGGAACAGTTTCTTCACGCTCTCTCCGCCATCTTGGAAGGACGTCACCGCGCCCCGCTCCGCCTCTTCCTTTTTTCTCTACGAAGACATCATATCCGGCCCGGGCATTCCATGGAAACGCAGGAGGCTCTGGGACTGTGGAGGTCCGAGCCTGGCGAGGACCGGCCAGTGTGGTCCGGAAATTCCACTCCTCAGCATAGTAGGGTCCCCGGCGAAACCGCAAACGTCATGAATACGGGACTTAAGGCTTGTTCACAGCGCCGCGCTTGTCTTCCTCATTCTGAACATTGTGGTCGGCCGTCGGCATCTCTTCGACGGCCCGCGGTTGGGCTGCACCTCTCCGAGGCCCTCTTTCCTGGAGCCAGAGTGTGCACTGCATGCTGGGGCTTGTAGTTCCTCTTCTTCTCCCATCATCCTCCCCTTCCTCGGGACCCCGCGAGTGCAGGCAGCTTGTGTACTTAGGCTCCTGGCCATGGGAGATTTTCAAGCTGAGACAGATCACCCCTTTTCAGTTTACGTACCCGAAAGCTCTTGGGACCCCCCTGGGTTTGGTTTGCATCAGCCGACTGCAGCTTAGTTTCCAGGATATCCTTACCTGTTACAAGTCTGAGATGCAGCAAAGCGGAGCAAAGCAGTAGGGTACACTGGGCACGCGCAACATTGCAGGAAGGTGGGCTTTATACCGGAAGAGGTTCTGCGTCTGGACCAGAAAAATTTTAATATAATGATTTACATCGAATGCAGATTTTGTACAGTGAAGGAAAAGCATGCCAGATATCTGCGTAACATACAAACGTTAATATGTTAGTTAATATGTTAATATGTTAGGGTGAATTTTTCCGTAGTTTTTGGTGGGCGTCATAAGCCTCGGAAAAACAAAACTTCATTTTTTCTTGTTAAAAGTTGTGTCAGGGGCGCCTGGGTGACTCAGTCGTTAGGCGTCTGCCTTCAGCTCAAGTCCTGGTCCCAGGGTCCTGGGATCGAGCTCCGCATCGGGCTTCCTGCCCGGCGGGAAACCTGCATTCCCTCTTCTACTCCCCCAGCTCCCGTTCCTGTCCTGGCTGTTTCTCTGCCAAATAAATAAAATACTTAAAAAAAAAAAAAAAAAAGAGTAGTGTCAGGACTTTAGGATATTTACTTATGATTTCGTTTTAAAGGACAGCAACTGCAATTTATTCGTTTCTTCCGAGATTTTTCCAATTACATTCTGTTTCCTCTTTAGCTTCTTTTCTCTCGTCTGTAAAAATCATATTTGTGGATAAAGTCACTATCATTATGTTTATAACAGAAAAAAGTTGAGTTGGGTTCTTGATTTCATCTTTCTGATTTCTTTTATATTTTGTCGGAACCCTTTTCAGTAGAAATAGTTATGAGTCTACCAGGTGTTAAGCATGACACCAACTATGCATAGTATGAGTAATATATGGTCTCTTGGCGTTTAGGGGAATTTGCAATCTGAAGGGGAGAACTAATGGAAAATTAAATAACTTGTAATACAAAGAATGCTCAGGAGGCAACAGGGCTAACAGTTTTTAACACCGTGTTTGAGCTCCTCTCTAGGTTGTACATTACATTATTTATCAGTAGTTGTTTGGGAGTTGAAATTTTTTTTTCTAATTTTGAAACATTTCTGCGTCTCCAGTGGTCAGTGGAAACATTTGCTGAATAAAATAACCAAGGTGAAAGTTCAAATTTATACTGTTCCACAAGTTTGTATTTAGATTGTCTTTTAGAAAGCTAGATCGGTAAAAAGGACATGGCCCTGTTTGAGGAAGCCCGGTAGTAAAGAAAAAAGTAGGGCACTTGTTTCCGCCCGGTTTCGAACCGGGGACCTTTCGCGTGTTAGGCGAACGTGATAACCACTACACTACGGAAACTTCGCTGCTTCTTTAGCTTCAGAATGGCCTAGATATGGATGTACTTCCCTGGACTTCCCGGCACTTAAAGCAGTACTAAGGTAGCTTTTAATAGAAAAAAAATACAAACAAACAGAAAAGGAAAAATGACTACACTTTTAATTGTGTGATGCCGAAAGTATTTTGAAAGTTGGAATTTGCGTGCGCTCCCCGTCCCTCCCCTCCCCCCGGCCCCCAGGCCCCTAGGGAAGGACCGCTGCAGAAACCAGGCACTGGCTCCTTGCACTTCCTTTTGGTACACTCTCTTCTGTGGGAAAGAAATGTTTTATTGGGCATTCTCTCCCCGCCACGCAGTGCTGAGAAGCCCGGGGCAAGTGCGGGGCTTCGTTGAAGTCCCCCTTCTTGCAGTGGTCTGCAGCAGCAAACGCCACCTCTGTTACTTAGTAACTTGACCCTTCCAGTCTCTGGTGGAAGGACGGGCTTTTTTGAATTTCCTCCCCTGCTCTCATAGACCAACCAGAGGTCCGAACTTGCCTACTTTAAAATTCTCTACACAGTGTGTAGAATTAAGGGGATAAAAAAATCAAGCACCAAGATGCACTTTTTGGCACGCAGTGTACTTAAATTATTCTAATCTTGCACTTCACATGACCGAGCTTTTCTTGTAAACAGGCAGACACGTCCTTATGCCTAAAAATCAAGTATTTTTAGGAAATGAGAATGACCTTCCATATCACACAAGGGATAACCAGCTGAGATTCTTAAAAATCAATCAATCAATCAAAAGAAAAAAAAAAGCAAGACTCTACCATTTTGGTTTTGAGTACATTTTGCTTAGAAACTGCAGGAAAGAAACACAATAAAGTATTTGCCCATCATATAGAAACAATAATAAAAGTATATAAAACCCACTTTTTTTTTTCTTTCAAGATTTTATTTAAATTCAAGTTAGTTCACGTATATTATAGTATCAGTTTCAGGGGCAGAATTTAGTGATTCATCTGTTGCACATAACACCCAGTGCTCATTATATCATGTGCCCTCCTTAATGCCCATCACCCAATTATCCCATCCCTTCCCCCCTCCCCTCTAGCACCTCTCAGTTTGTTTCCTATATTTAAGAGTGTCTTAAGGTTTGCTTCCCTGTCTTTACCTTATTTCATTTTTCCTTCCCTTCCCCTTTGTTCATCTGTATAAAACCCACGTTAAATCACAGCATTTTTTTCCTTTTTCTTTTCATAAGTTGAGGGTTTCAGAAGCTTCTTCTGAAATTCAGCTTTTTCGACAACTTTCCCCTGTTTCTCTCCACCTTTTCCTACTTTCAAGGGCACATTCCAGAGCTTTCCATGGACAGATGCCTATTAGGCGGAATTTAAAAGCTTTGGAAAAGAAAATTATTTTCATGGCCCACCCAGGTATTAGAGAAAGCCACTTGTAAAGGGTTAGATTTTTATCTTCAGGGAAGAAAGTTGGGTTTTCCTGATACTGGCATCCCTGGATTCCAGGGGGTGGCAAGTGACCCAGCCCCTGTGAGAGGCAATCGGTGGGCAGTACTTTGGAGAGTCAATGGGCCAGGCCTCTCCCTGCCCCCTGCGCGCCCTGGCCAGGGCGCAGGCCTAGTGGGGCAGGCCGGGGCCTCTGTGACGCGACGTTCCAGGTGGTGGGTCTGTTAACTCTGTCCAGGGCCTGTGCCCCGCACTTTCCGCCCCAGTGGCGCAGCCCACAGGCAGGGTGGCCGGTGTGGCCAGGCGACAGGAGGCAGCGGCGGCATGAGCTACTACCAGCTACCAGTGGTGATCGACAACGGCTCGGGAATGATCAAGGCGGGCCTGGCCGGCTCGCGGGAACCCCAGTTTGTATACCCGAATATTATCGGCCGAGCCAAAGGCCAGAACTGGGAGGCCAAGAGCGCGCTAGAACTGTGTGTGGGCGATGAGGCGCAGGAAAGAAGACACTCACTGTCCATCAGGTATAGCCTTCTCCCAGCAGGCAGGACCCACTAGGGGCAGGGGGAATCCAGATGAGGGGCTCAAAGTTGCCAGGATATGGAAACGAGGAACAGGAAAGTTTCAGCCCGCTGGTGCAGGCCACAAATCTCCAAGGGGTGCTAAACATCCAATAGTGAACATCACTTGCTCTCGGTATCTAAACAGATGTATTCAAATGTATAAAGTTATTCATAAAATATAAGTTCATTAAGAATATCACTTAATTCATAGTACCCTCATCATGTGGGTTTCTTTAATTAATTGATTTTAAAACTGTACTATTATGTAAAGATTTCCTGATTTTTTAAAAAAAGATTTTTGTGGGGGCGCCTGGGTGTCTCAGATGTTAAGCATCTGCCTCCCACTGGGGTCATGATCCTGGTCCTGGGATCAGCCCTTCATCGGGCTCCCTGATCCCAGGGAAGCCTGCTTCTCACTCTCCCACTCCCCATGCTGTGTTCTCTCTCTGGCTGTGTCTCTCTCTGCCAAATAAATAAAATCTTAAAAAAAAAAAAATTATTTGTCTTCTAAAGGGGGGAAAAATGGAAATCAACAAAAATTGCAGAGGAAGGGAGTAGCTATGCTAACTGTTGCTGGCAGTTACCTTTTCTGACTGGCAGTCACTGCCCTAGAAAAATTAAAAGCTGTCATTGTAAAAAAACAAAAACAAAAACAAACAACAACAAAAAACAAAATAGCAAAACCTGCTGCCATTTATCTTATTGCTTTTCCTACAGCTACCCAGTGGAGCGTGGTCTGGTTACTTCCTGGGGAGACATGGAAATCATGTGGAAGCATATCTATGATCATAATCTGAAGCTAAAGGCCTGTGATGGCCCAGTCTTGATTACCGAGCCAGCACTGAGCCCACTGGTGAACCGGCAACAGATCACTGAAGTGTTTTTTGAGCATTTGCAGGTTCCTGCCTTCTATATGTGCATCCAAGGGGTGCTTGCTCTCTTTGCCGCTGGCTTCACAACTGGCTTTGTGTTGAATTCAGGTGCTGGGGTGACTCAGTGTGTGCCCATCTTTGAGGGTTACTGTCTGCCTCATGGCGTCCAGCAGCTAGATCTGGCAGGCCTTGACCTCACCAACTACCTCATGATGCTGTTGAAGGACCATGGCATCATGTTGCTTAGTACTGCGGACAGAAAGATTGTTGCAGACATTAAGGAAACCTCTTGTTATGTGGTAATGAACTATGAAGAGGAAATGGCCAAGAATCCTGAGTCTGTAGAGAAAGTTTACCACCTGCCTGATGGAAAGATGATCAAGCTCCATGACCAGCTCTTTCATTGTCCAGAGGCCCTCTTCTCTCCACATCTTATGAACCTTGATACCCCTGGCATCGATAAGTTGTGTTTCAGCAGCATAATGAAATGCGATACGGATCTGAGGAATTCGTTTTTCTCTAATATTGTCCTTGCTGGGGGATCAACCTCTTTCCCTGGTTTGGACAAGCGGCTAGTTAAAGATATAGCAGATATGGTACCTGCCAATACGCCTGTGCAGGTTACAGCTCCCCCAGAAAGGAAACTGTCAGTGTGGATGGGAGGCTCTATTCTTGCATCCCTGTCTGCCTTCCAGGACATGTGGATCACCGAGGCAGAGTTTAAAGAAGTTGGACCCAATATAGTACATCAAAGATGCTTCTGAATACAGATGAAATGGTTAGAAAAAAATGTTTTGAGTATTTGTGACAGAAAACTGTATATTATAAGTACCTGGGGGAACAGGAAGTATTTGAATTATTGGACTGTCCATGTCTCTTGCATTTCTATGTTGGGGGAAAATAATGGTAAAGTAAACCATTGAGTAGAGCCAAATTAAATGCTAGAGGAAACTATTCTTGACCTTGGAGATCTTGTACTTCCTTTGGAAAAAGAATAATTTGTAGTACAACATGTGTGCCAAATGAGTGATATAGATTTAAGTTTGTTCAGGTTTATGGAAAGAAGGTTGTTGTGAGGAAAGATTTTATAGCAAAGGTATGCCATGATGAATGGGGTGGCATTAGAATGGGTGTGTGGTAGAGGAGGAGGAAGAGGGCAGATATCCAGAAAAGCATAATGGAAAAGAGCCAGGGTCTCCGGACGAGAATGAACAAAGCATATTCAAAGCACGCTTACCAGACTGGTGGTAGTGAAACGAAGGTCTCACAGGGAACAGGCTAAGAGCAAGTCTTTGTGTTAAATGTCCCATAGACAGAGGGGAATAATTAAAGACAAAAAGCAGGAGACACAGGCAATTAAGATGAATGTGGTTGTAGTTTGGAAGATAAATTGGACTGGGAAGGCCCTGGAGATTTGATCAGTTAATTTATTAGTCTAGATATAAAGTAGTCAAGTTTTATACTCAAGATTATAGGCAATAGGAATTAAAAAGAAGAAATTGCAAAAAACTGACAAGTCTTGGTGTCAAATTAGATATGAATGGTAGAAGAAAGGTGTAAAATGACCTGGGTTCCTGATAATGACGGCACTATTAACATAAGTATTTCATATCTGCTCTATACACTGCACTGTGCTAAGTGCAATGAATGCTCAATTAGGAGTCAGAGCCTTTCCTTAAGAAGCCAGCAGTCTAGTATTAGAGGTGAAATTTTTACCTTAATTATAGTAATACTGGATAGAAGTGATTTAATGTTCTCAGAGAAATATGAAATGCTCTGGGGCTCAACGGAGGAAAATACCTTGAAGGCTCATGGTAGACTTTTCTAGTAGACTTAGGTTTGGGGCTGCGCTTGAAAGACAGCTGGAACTGAAACCCAATGCAATGCCCTTTCCTCAGAATTTAGGGACAGCCTATATGGATTTCGGTCCAGGCTCTACCACCTACCAACTGCACCACAATTTGAAGATCAATTTCTTCATCCATAAAGTGGGGCTGCTGATCTCTGTCCGTCTCACAGGGTCATTGTGGGGTTCAAATGGGATAATGTCCCTAGAGATATTTTCAAAATACAATAAAAGGTTTTCTTGGTTATAGAATTAGATAACTTATAGGTCCAACTCAGATGCTACTTCCTCCACGCAGCCAAAATTCATTTTGTACTCCAGCATATTGCATTACTTGTACTTCTATTGACCACTTAATTTATGCAGCCTTACTTGGTTTGCTTGTCTTTCTCCTGCACTAGCTATGTTCTTAGAAGTTAGGGATTGCAGAATTTCCCTTTTCATCTCTATCTCCCTCCCTGATGCTCTCTATGGTGCACTCCCGGTAAGTATGTAGAGATTTAGAACTGACCAGAAGCATACTCTGGGCAGTGGGAACGTTAGTGCAAAGGCTCCAAGGTGTAAAAACAATGGGCACATTGTACAAGTAGCAGTAAGTAGACCTGAGTCAAGCATTTGTGAAGAGATGCATTTTGTTCCTTGGTACTTCTCTCCCACTTTAGTGATTGTAAGCAAACCTAGATTGGATAAAGTGTGGAAAATAATTCTCTGAGGGCAGTTTGAACAGTTGATGCTGCACTCACTAGATTCAAAATCACTGTAGAGAGCATGAACTCACTTTTCACTTTAGAATTCTTAAAGTGCTTTTTTTTTCTAAAAGAAAATAAGGCTACCTAATTATCTGACTTCAACTTCGACATCCCAGAGAGATGGGCAAGACAAGTCTTACTACTATTTTACAAATTAAGAAATTGAGATTTAAACAGGTTAGTAGTTTAGACTTAAGTTTAAAGTGATCCCACAGTAGCTTGCTACATTAGGCAGGCGAACGATCCTTAAGCATGGTCTCAGGTAGTTAACCCAACAACCAACCTGGACTATTCTGCACTGACTCCAGCCTCTAACATGGGGTCATAGATGATCCTTCTCAAATAATCTAGGGATAGAGAATAAAATTAGAAAATCATGTTTGTATTTTCCCTGCCCTTACAATTTTTGGAAACCGATGCCCCTAACATTTAGCTTTTCTCTCAGATTGACGTGTCCACAGCGACAGCTCCCCAGAATTCACCCAATGCAACATGAATTCAACAATCAGGATCTGCCAGTTGTATGTAAAACAGTATTACACCGGCTATTATGGAAACCCGCTACAACTTATGGTGGATTGTTCTTTTTTAAACTAGTCACAATATTAAAGCAAAGTCAACGACTGAGAAGCTTTTATTCGTAATAAAAGGTAGATTCCATCCTGAATGTTAAAATTAAGAACGAAGTAGTTATACTTAATAAAACCCATTCTTTGTTCAAGGAGAAGTTGGAAGAGCGGCATTCTAATGAGAGAGGAGCAGGGTAGGAACTCCAAGGCGGTCCAAGGAGCTGCGCCAATATTCTGGTTTAGTCAAGGCTGTCCGAGAATCTATTTTTTTAAAGATCTCTAACAAATGTGAGTTACGAATCCCTGTTCTGTTTCCCCGGCCCTAAAATTTTTCTGTGAACTCCACTTTTTAAGGTGGTTGAGCGCACCGTGTCCGGTCCGTAGGGGATGGAAAACGGAGCCGAGATTTACTGCAACTTTCCACTTTTGAAGCACGGACGGAAAAAAACACACAACACGCTCCCTAAGGAACGTGGAGGAGGGGCGCGAGGGTCCGCATGGCAGGAAATAGAACTTGGCGGGGAGTGGGGGGAGTGCCGAGGCCGGCTCTCGCGAGAGCCGAGACAGGGGCCCCGGCCAATCGGCGCGGACCGCGGCCGCTCCCTTTATAGGGAGACGCGGCCGGGTGCAGTTCGGGTTGCGGAGGGTGGGCTCGGGAGGGGTGACGGTCATTTTCTGTCTAACCCTAACTGAAACGGGCGTAGGCGCTGCGCTTTTGTTCCCCGCACGCTGTTTTTCTCGCTGACTTTCAGCGGGCGGAAAAGCCTTGGCCTACTGCCACACACCATCCAGTTTGGAGCAAACAAAAAATGTCAGCGGCTGGCCTGCTCGCCCCTCCCGGGAGCCTGCGGTGACTCGCCCGCTTAGCCCCCGCATCCCGCCTGGAGGCCGCGGTCGGCCCGGGGCTTCTCCGGAGGCACCCATTGCCGTCGCGAAGAGTTGGGCTCTGTCAGCCGCGGGACCCTTGGGGGCCAAGGGCGAGGCTCTGGCCGCAGGGAGAGAAACGGAGCGGGTCCCCTCGTGCGGTGCGCTTCCCTGAGCTGTGGGACTTGCACCCGGGACTAGGCTCACACACACGCCGCCTGCAGAGGGTCTGCTGGAGGCCCGCAGTCGACTTTCCCACGGGAAGGGGTTGTGGGCACTCCTTTTGTGCGCTTCGGTCTCCCTTCCCCCCTCAGTGGTGGGCCTGTGGATCCCCAGACTTGCGGGCTGGACCAGGGTGCGTGCAGATTGGTAGAAAGATAGGTGGAAGTGCATTGAGCCAAGCAGCTAGCTAGCCATTCTTTTGCAGGATTTTTGTCTTAATGCCCCACATCTGGTTTTGTTGCGCATTTATATTTCACGTATTTTCTGCTCTGCGGATTTTGAACTTTCTGCCATAACAAAAGTAGGTTTCTCTGTGTCCTCAATCGGGTGCGAGATTTTTAAACATTTCGTAAGCATTTGTTAACTAAAACTAGTGTGTTGTCAAAACATGAAAATTGCGTTCATAAATGGTGGTTGCGTTTGACTTTTCCTCTGCCTCTGGATGCGAAGTATTAGGTGGTGACAAAGAAGTTTACAAAGAAATACATTCCCTGCCCCCACTGAATCTGGTTTTCTTCCAGAAAAAATAAGTTGGTGGTCCACTAGGTTAAAAGAAACAACCTACAGGCCCTTTTGCCCACTCATCCCCAAAAGCTAATTCCTAATTCCAGGCTTACGTACTGGATTCTTCCCAAATCTGTGCCTTCACCTCCTTAAGAGGGCTATTCTGTGGTCAGTTACTGGGAGAGATAATAGCCAGCGGCGTGCTGGCTTACAAAGGCAAATGATCCGGGTGATACCCATCTCAAATCTGACATGACAATGGGAACAGTAAGTCAGGAGGACCAGGTCAGCAAATTTGTAAATGTGTAGGTCAGCCCATTACCCAAAATAGGGCCCTCGGTGTTGTCTAACACAGTTTTTAACCCTATAAAAGGAAAAATGAGAAATGGGTTATGGGAAAAAACTGAAATTCACTGTTGCTGGTAATGTTCTCTAAGTAAAATGAAAAAAAAAAAATTCCCCAGTCAGCATAGTTTTGTGGAAAGGACACAAGGTGAGTAACCAAGTGAAGTCTAGTTCTGATTTTTTAGATTCTTGAAGTACCTAAGTATCACTAAATTTTCTTTTACTCAGAAGTTGATCTTTGAAGTCCCTTGAAGTTTGTCTGGGTTCCTTGAACTAAAAATAAGTCTTTTGTTCCTGCTCCCTCTAGTGGTACTTTAGCTTCTCCACATCCATAAAATTGGTGGTGGTATGAGGCCTGAGGCAAGGATGGCCATCTACTGGGAATGTTTTTAGCTCATTTTTAAAAAAGAAAATGTAATTGAATAAATATAATTAAAAAATAAGTCCACAGCTGTTTTTTTTGTTGTTGTTGTTCTCATATTTGAAGTCCTCCCTCTGGCTAGTATCTTGTAAACATTCCAAAGGAAAGGTCTTCTTAGTATTATAAACACTTGACTTATTTATTCTATTTTGGCAAAATGATTCTCTTAAGTTACATAGTTTTGGAGTAAGAAGCAGCCATCAAGTTCATTCAATAAGAAAATTTACATGGAGGGGCGCCTGGGTGGCTCAGTGGGTTAAAGCCGCTGCCTTCGGCTCAGGTCATGATCCCAGGGTCCTGGGATAGAGCCCCACATCGGGCTCTCTGCTCAGCAGGGAGCCTGCTTCTTCCTCTCTCTCTGCCTGCCTCTCTGCCTACTTGTGATCTCTCTGTCAAATAAATAAATAAAATCTTAAAAAAAAAAAAGAAAATTTACATGGAAACCTTTTGTAGATAATTATGGCAAATGTAACTTAACTGCTACAGATTTAAATCCCTCTAGCAGATAAAGAAACTGGTGCTTAAATGGGTTTAGATGACTTGCCTGAATTAATTATTTGCAGAGTTGGGACCAGCAACAAGACCTCCCAACTTAAAGTTCAGTCTTCTGTTTACTATGTGGCATCTTACTGCTGCATTGGTTTGGCTGGGAGGAATGACTAGCATTAACTGCACCATCATTTGCTGGTTTAAAATAAAATAGCATCCTTAATGGTTAGTTGCCTGTGAGCTTAGTTTCCATCCCCACCCCCACTTCCTCCATGGTGTCTTTGATGTGATTTTGTGCTGTAAAGTCCCTTGTGTGTGTCACTATTTTACAAGTACAGTTATCTGTATCATTTATGGTACTTAGGTTCTATAAAGTCATCATAAACACTGAATTAGTGAATACTGAACCATTTCTGTCAGGGAAAATATAGAATTTAGTTTCTGTGAGCCTCTGGTCACAACATCTTCATTAACTGATTAATACATAATCTTGTTTTATGTGTGTTTCTGTTTGAAGAACTGTATTAGTATACTCTATATTGTTGACTTACTATTTTTAATATATTATTTAATATATGTTAATTCATTAACACTCAACTCATTAAGAAAAAAGCACAAAAATGCAAAAATAGTGCCACTAAATAGAACACAAAAAGGGAAGTTAGTTACAGTGTTCTTTTGGAACAAGAATGTATAGTGTCACTTTGGCCTCAGTGGGGAACCTTCATAATCAGGTGACTCAAATTTTTCACTGCCCTGCACATGTTTGTGATGACTGATTCTGGCATTACATATTTTAGTGAGTAGATGAATTCCAAATAGGAAATTCACAAATACTGAGATCAACTCAAGGGCTATTTGTGACACCTGTACCTGAGAGAGATTAGAAGTGTCCCCATGGCCACTGAAGTAGATGGGGCTTGTTTCACGCCTTTTCTGTTCTTTAAACAAGTGATTTACAAAGGGAGAAGGAGTATGTAAAGTTTGAAAATAACGACACTTGTCCCACTTACTTTCATTGAATGATGTTGAATTTCAAAGAATAAAGGAGGATGTGAGAATTTTATGCTCATGAAGGAAGCTATAGCTTTGAAAATACTGAGAAACCTAGGTTTTGGTTTGTCTTTAGAATGAGAGTCTTCTTTTGTAAGTTCCTGGGTGGGCTATTGTTGACTCTGAAAATGACGCAATATTATATTCAGCTTGTCCTGGTTCTGCAGTCAAAAATGTCATGCTAGCCTGGCTCAAGACATAGGAGACACGTACATGGTACAGACATGCATATGTGTGCACATGTGCCCAGCCTCATAGAAAGTGTAGAGGAGGAGAAGTTTGCAGTGGAGAATGAAATGAGGTAATTGTCATTCCTTCGCGATTTATTCCTTGAAGTTAATTTGTGTGATGCAGTAAAAACAGCCAGGCCTAGGCCAGAGTTTGCGAATTTAAATGTTTGCATGAAGGAAACAAAGGAGCAATTCACTCCAATAAGAAAACAGAGAGGAGGGATGGCAGGAAGCATGAGTCCCTTCTAAAGGGGGCAGCAGCTTTACGGGAATGGAGGCAGAAAGTTGCCGA
This sequence comes from Mustela erminea, assembly GCF_009829155.1. NCBI lineage: Eukaryota > Metazoa > Chordata > Mammalia > Carnivora > Mustelidae > Mustela > Mustela erminea. The sequence continues at coordinate 126,827,431 of NC_045614.1, forward strand.
GATGTTAGGGGAGGACGACACATTTAGAATTTTATGTGAACACAGATTTTTAAATGTTGGTAGCTTGTGTGAAATAGAATTTAAATATTGCATGGGTTTCTAAGTAATTTGGCTAGTCTTTGTTTCTGAGTTGTGGGGAGAAGCTTTTATACCCTTGGAATTCCCCGAGTGGTAGGAGTGCCTTTCTTGTTCATGGCGGGCCCCTCACAGTTTGTGAGGTGGCTAATAGTATGAGGTGACTCAGTCCGGGGCTGTTCATGCCAGGAAGAACAAACATGGGGTTATCAGTCCAACCTCCTGGGAAGGGGGGAGGGGTAGGCTGGGTGGGCAGGGACTGATACATGATTTAGCTGATCATACTGATATAATGAAACCCCAGTAGAAACTCTGGACACATTGATACTTGAATGAACTTTCCTGATTTGTAATAATCTGTCTTGTCACATAGCAATGTGTTGGGAGAATAAGTCGCAAAACCCAGGAGAGGACAATGGAAACTCCACATCTGGGACCCTCCCCGACCTCACTCTATGCATCTTTCCTTCTTACTGGTCCCAATTTGAATTCCTTTGCTACGATAAGACTGTAATTATAAGTATTGAATTTTCCTGAGTTCTGGGAGTTATCCTACCAAATTTTCAGACTTGAGAACCCCTAAATTTGTAGCCAGCAGCTTAGAAGGGAAGGTGACCTGGGACCCTCAAACTTGTCGCTTGTATCTGATGTAAAGGCAGACTTGTGGAGGACTGTGCCTTTTTAACCTGTGAAGTCTGGCCAAACTTGGGTCGTTGGTGTCAGAAGTCATTGCAATGGGCCAATCAAAAAGCCTTTTGAGGTAAAATCTCTCCCATCATAGGCTAATTTATGTCCTTTGGCCTAGGCAAATTCCCCAGTACCAGAGGTCAGTTAGGTATTCCCTAGAAGTGTAGGGGTTTGGGCCATCCCACCAGTTTGAGGTCTACCCAGGATAATTGAATTTGAGAAGAAGTTATGCTGTTGGTATCTTTTATAGGCCCTTGGGTATATTGCTGGAGACAGAAATTTCAAAATTAAACTTAAATAATATTCTGAAATAGTAATGCTACTCCTTCCCCCATATATAGGGCCTATGGTATTTTCCCCAGGGTTCTGCCTGAGGGATGGGCCTATTGTCCCTCAGTGTCCATTCTGTCAGATCCTGGTAGGACCGTGAGCGGGCTTCCACCATCACTTGGTGGAATTGAGTCCATTTTCTCTCTCCTATTCCACTTTCCTGGTTAACTCTCCCCTCCTAGAAAGTTATCAGAGTGTACAGTGTCTTCATTTGTGTTGCCTCAAATTCTAATTTCTTCCTGGAGAGAAAAAGGAAACAGGAAGAAAGGGTATCATTGTGGTCAAGCATTTTTATTTAGCCTGTGTTCTGACCTCGCTGGGAGATTAGTGTAAGGCACCCCGTTTCAGATGCCACGTCTGTTGAGTGGATATATTAAGACTTACCTGGAACAGTGTTACCTAAGAGAAGAGAAGTAGGCCTTATTCTCTTACTTTGCAAAGAACAATTTTATAGCACTTGACTGGGAGTGTTTTGGCTACTCGAGCAGAGAGAGTTTTGATTTGTGTTAGGTGTATAGGTAAGAGATGTGTGGATAAGGAAGGAAATGCTAATGGTTTGAGAGTTTTTAAAATATATTCCTGATGATGAACCTGATGCACGTCTATTATAAGAAATGTTGTCCTCTAGATGTATGTAAGTGTTGTCAAGAAAGGCAGTCTTGTTTCGCATGCTCTAAGGTGGGAGAAAAACTGAGAATTAACAAATGATTGGTTCTGCTTTTTCCTGGAGTTTTGTAGTAAGTGGGTGTGGCTAGGATCTTCCATCTTCTAGGGAGCTTTTGTAGATAAGGAAGAACTTTACTGTTTGTTCTTTCATTAATGCTAATTTTGAAAAAAAATGTTTCATTGATATTAAGAAAAGCTTTATAAACCCAGTTGTTAAGTGTCGAAACACTGATGAGCAGCTGATTTCTCGTTGGCTTTTTTAAGAAGTCTGTTATATTTCCAAGAAACAAACCAAAAACAAAACCAAAAAAACCAAAAAGTTAATGCAATAATTTAATATGTGTTATTGGGGTGTATATTTAATTTGGAAATAAATATTAAGTCCTAGGAATGCATATAAGAGATTTATGAAATTGAAGAAATGTATACGATTTATTTGCTTTCCTCCCTAATCATAAAACTAAAATATGTTTGTGCATAAGGAGTATTTAAATGAAGAAATAAAATAATCTGGAAAAAATAAAAAGAAATGTTCTCTATGTTTACTATCCTGTATTCTTTTTTTTTTATAAATTTTTTTTAAAGATTTTATTTATTTATTTGACAGAGGGAGATCACAAGTAGGCAGAGAGGCAGAGAGAGAGAGAGGAGGAAGCAGGCTCCCCCACTGAGCAGAGAGCCCGATGTGGGACTCGATTCCAGGACCCTGAGATCATGACCTGAGCCGAAGGCAGCGGCTTTACCCACTGAGCCACCCAGGCGCCCCAGTATTCTGTCTTGAGGCCTATACATTTTTACTTTGGTGATATTTATGGGTGTACCCTGGCTGTTGATATAGATCTTCCTTAACTTAAGATGGGGTTATGTCCTGATAACTGCATTGTAAGTTGAAGGTATCATAAATAAAAAATACACTTAATACATCTAACCCAGCGAATATCATAGCTTTCCCTAGCCTACCTTAAATGCGTTCATAATACTTACATTAGCTTACACTTGGGTCATATCTCTAAAGTAAAGCCTATGTTATAATAAAGTGTTGAATATCTGTTATTTGTTGAATACTGTGCAGAAAGTGAAAAAACAGAATGACTATGTATGGATGCAGAATGGCTTTAAGTGTATTGGTTGTTCACCCTTGTGATTGTGTGGCTCCCTGGGACCTGTGGCTTGCTGTCACGGCCCAGCATCTCGAGAGAGCATCTCACCATATATTGACAGCCCAGGAAAAGATCAAAATTCAAACTTTCAAGTATGGTTTCTACTAGAAGTATCCGTATCGCTTTTGCAGCTTCCTAAAGTAAAAAAGTTGTACGTCGAGCCATTGTAAGTCAGGGACTGTGTGTATTTATAATGTTAAAATGCATAATTATCGCTATTGAAAGCAATTTTAAGAAAACATCAAAAAATGCAACAATGAAGAAATTAAAAATACTGAATTTTTCATATCAATTTTTGAATGAGGATATTGCAGCTAAAGTGAAAAACATTATACATATCTTTTGCATAAAATAGTTACATTCACATCACAATCACTTTTTAGAGTGCAAGTAGCTCACCAAAGGACTTATTTTCAACCTTGGAAGAAAAACTCAATTAAAGCTGCAGTTGAACTATAATGGCACCAAAGAGTTCAACTTGACCTCACATGCTAGATGATAATCATCTCTCAAGTGTACAAACAAGGAAGCGTAGTTATCAAAGAATGAGAAATACATTTGTTCAAAGACCATTTACTGCTTTAACAAGAGGTGAAAGCTTGCCAGAAATGTATAAACACCTAACACAGTGCTATTCATAGGCTTAACATGTTCAAAGACTTGGGGGGCAATTTAAAAATATCTTTGAAGTTGTGAGTATTCATCATCATATCTAATAATGCTTACCTTCTAGAGCCCCTTTCCAAGGAGGGCAAAGCAATTTATCTGACTTATTTTCATGACATCCTTGTGAGATAAGGCAACTACCATTATCTCCCTTTTGCAAATGGAGAAACTGAAACACTGGGAGGTAAAATCACTTGAAGTAGGTCAGTAGCTGGCCCAAGAATTTAAGCACACACATTAAAGCTTTTAATTCCCATTTTAGTTTAACTACAGAAAACTAAACAAAGAATCAAAAAACAAGAATCTCATACTTTTTCTCTCCCTTTTTAAGTTAAAGGATAATTAATGGTCAATCAATTTTTTCTTGTCAGCTTTGGTTAGGAAAACGGTCGTTGATCAGGCTTTTCACAATAAGTAGGATCTTATTACATTGGAATGGATGAAATAATTGCAAACCTATGACGTTCGCTTAACAAATACTTAATGAATAATGGTATTCTGTAACACGTTGCATTGTTCAGGATGTTAAGATTTCAAAGGTGAAAAACATTCCCCGTTTTTAAAGGTCTTCCTGAAGAGAAAGATTATATAAGTAGATTATAGATGGCAGTTCAGTATTATTTAAATTTAACTAAATTCTTCATTTTATCCCTCCAATCGATTTCTTCCTCTATTTCCCATCTCTGTAAGTGCCACTGCTGTAGGCTCAGTTGCTCAAACCATTAATCCGGCCATTATCCGTGACTAGCATTCCCCACATTCCACCATAGGCTCTGGTCTATTTTGAAAACATACCCTGAAGCTTTTTCGTCTAATTCGTCTCTTTGCAGGTGGCTGTCAACACCCCTGACTAGCCTCTCTGCTTATCTTGTCCCCTACTCACCACCAAATCATTTTCCAGACTATAAGGGTGATCTCTTTTTTAGATTTTATGTATTTATTTGACAGAGGGTGGGGGGCGGGGGAGAGGACAAGCAGGGGGAGAGGCAGGCAGAGGGAAAGGGAGAAGCAGACTCCCTACTGACCAGGGAGCCCAATGGGGGGGCTCCATCCAAGGCTCTGGGATCATGACCTGACCCTGAGAACAGGATCTGAGCCAAAGGTAGATGCTTAACCCACTGAGCCACCCAGGCGCCCCCAAGGGGTGAGCTTAATTATAGTGCAAATTGAATCATGTTTCTTCTCTCTACAACCCATCAGTGGTTTCACGTTGCGTTCACAATAAAATGCAGAATTCTTGTCAAGGTTTTGCAGGAGCTGATCCTTGCTTACCTCCCGACATCATTTTACCCTTCTTCTCCTCTTGCACTGTGCTCGAGCCACTCGGGCCTCCTGCTTTCAAGTTCCCAGGACTTGCCAAGCTCTTTGTCACCTTAGGTCCTCTGCTGAAATTGCCCGGCTCCAGCACTTGCAGTTTGTGGCTACCTTCTCATTCTCATCTCAGCTTAGATACTACTTCCTTGGAAGCCTCTCGGACCTTCTTTTCAAATAGGTTCTCCTTCCTATTATGACATTATTTGGTTATCTTCATACTATGTTTTCCTCGTTTGTAACAAATTATTTGCCTACAGTCTGCCTTTCGTACCAGGCTGTCAAGATAGGAGCAGGGACCACATCATTTACTCATTGATACATCCTTGGTGCCTAATAGGTAATTGTTGCTCAATAATTATTTCTTGAATAAATGAGTGAGTGCTGTCAGGGCAGAGGACAGACCACTTAAATGTCATTGCTGTGTTTTTTTGTTTTTTGTTTTTTTGTTTTTAAGTTAAGTAATCACTCACCCAATGTGGGGCTCAAACTCACAAACCCAAGATCAAGAGTCACGTGCCACTGAGCCAGATAGGCGCCCCTCTAATTACATTTTTACCAGCATAGGGGCAAGCGGCTAAATAGATATCTGCCAAGTAATAATGCTTTTTTTTTTTCCAGTTATAAGGTTAATATAACAGTATCACAAGAAAAGTTGAGAAGTGGAGAGCAATCACATTTCTATAAAACTCAAGTATTATTTGGTATATTTCTTTCCAATCTCTTTTTAGATGTGTGTTTTACATGATTATATCTGATAGGTACATTTTTACATAATTATTTTCCAAATTCCAAATTCTGCTTTTTTCACTCAGTAATAAATCATAAGCCTTTTTTTGTGATATTACAGCAACTTCAGATCCATTAGTTAATATTGCTGCTTAATGCTCCATTGAATGGATGTACGAAATCGACATAACATTTTGCCTATTGATGGATACTTAAGTTGTTGTCAATCTTTCCTCTGCTATTGTGAATATTATTATGCACAACATTTGCCATGTTTTTAGATTATCCTCTCAATTACTAAGAGAGCCTGATTAACACAAGGGGTAGTATTTGGTTTGAAGGAGAATCACCCATGCTTGTATAGTGTCTTTGGATAATCCACCTATTTTGCTTTGTCATCCAAAATTTCCCCAAACAGAATTTTTCTTGATCACCATAAACATCTGCTTATGTACAGTGTTAGATCTGGCCACAGCTGCAGGCCTTGGGTAAATGTGCAGATTGAGTCACTGAATCTTTCCCAGAGTCTTTCTACTAAAATGAGAGACACATTATACATTCCCTGTCTTATTTCTTCATTCTCTTTCCTATCTTGCTTTCATGGTCAATCAGTTTTAACAAAGCCGGGAGATAAGAGCTGACTGGGAGAACAAGATAGGGTGGGGAGTGTGGGAGGGATGGAGGGGGAGAAAGAAAGAGAGGGTGTGGAGGCATGGGGGGTGGAGAATGGTTCAAAATGCTAAGTCTGTTTCTCAGAAGTTTTTGTTTGTGGTTCTAAGTTATAGGGACTGAGGAAATGAACACAGAGCCTGGATATGGACATGGACTTTCTACTTTATTCTCTCCTCCTGCATTCAGTTGCAGCTATGCATTGTAGGTGGAATGGACTGACCCCCACCTTATCTGGGTGGTTCTGATCCCATCTTCCTTGCCATTGTGATCAGTTCCGGGATGGGTCCAACTGGAACAAGTCCAGCACTTCACTTTAATGGTTGGGTGAAATTAAGGTCTCTCTCCTTGGATGGGAATGAAGAAGCAAGAAATCAATGTTGCCGCTACTGGCGATTAGAAGGGAAGCCACCGTGAGGACAGAGTCACCGCTTAGAGGCAGAATCCAGAGAAACAAAGAGGAGTGGGGGTGGAGCTCCTGATGGACTGTACTTAAAAGTTTGCTCTGCTTCTGGAATTTCCGAATGCATGAACTGATACATCACCTTGTTTAAGCCATTTGAGGTTGAGGTTTTTGTTGCTTCCACTCAGAAGTACCTGTACTGTTGCAGAAGAACTGGCATGACTGCTCTTTGATTGCTATCTTGCCAAATAATCTTACTATGGCCCTGTCCCAGAGAGGGGTGACGGTGGCTTCTGTCCTAGAATGGGATGTTCTCTTCAGCACAGGAGGCCTGCCACAGAGTTTCTGGACCTGCTCTTCTCCCACTTTGTGTTCTCAGGCCCTGGACACAATGATAGGTGGCATTGCCATTTCTGAAGACAGGACTTGCAACTTTTTTTTCTTTTTCTTTTTCCTTTTTTTTTTTTTTTTTTAAATATTTTATTTCCTTATTTGACACAGAGAGAGAGATCACAAGTAGACAGAGGCAGGCAGAGAGAGGACGGGAAGCAGGCTCCCTGCTGAGCAAAGAGCCCGATGCGGGACTTGATCCCATGACCCTGGGATCATGACCTGAGCCGAAGGCAGAGGCTTTAACCCACTGAGCCACCCAGGCACCCCAGGACTTGCAACTTTCAGATAGTGTATTTTTTTTAAAAAAGATTTTATTTATTTATTTGACACAGAGAGATGCACAGAGAGAGAGGGAATACAAGTAGAGGGAGTGGGAGAGGGAGAAGCAGGCTTCTTGCTGAAGAGGGAGCCCAATTCAGGGCTCGATCCTAGGATGCTGAGATCATGACCTTACCAAATGCCACAGATATGGTTTGTGAAGATTTATAGTATATAATATTTATATAATTTAACATAGACATATTTTATTTTAAAATTGTACAATAGAATTTATAAACATATGAATAATACAATATATCAAATAGCAGAGGCACAGAGGCTGTATTTCTGAGGCAGAAGCAATTAGGACAACAGCCCCAGGCTATTCAGGGATGTAGGTCCAAAGGCTAGGAATTTGGAACCACAGGGTGAGCTTGGAGTGTTTGTTCTTGGAGGTGAAAAAAATGGTGTGTGTGGGTGTGCATGAGACACAGCAATGAAAACACGCAGTTCTCCTGCCCTTCTCCATCTCCCACTCCCCCACTCCGTCCTTTCCCCATTACTAGCTCTCACCTTACTCAGCTGGTTGTTTCCAAAAGAGAGATTCACATGAATGACGTTGTAACCAAAGCAAGAATACCTGTCTAGTTTAATTTTGTCTTAAAGTTAATGTTTTAAGAGTTAATGCATGTTATTGGGTGTTATTCCTGTGATGGAGTAAGTCTTCCTCTGGTATTTTTTTGCAACAAACTGACTCTAGCAAAAAATGGCACTGCTGATGATAATGCTTCTGCGTGGTGACTCCCAAATCAACAGGGCTCCCCTTTGCTGCCAGACATAATGGTGTTCCTTAATCAGAAAGATTGTTTTGGGGGTGCCTGGGTGGCTCAGTGGGTTAAAGCCTCAGCCTTTGGCTCGGGTCGTGATCCCAGGGTCCTGGGATGGAGCCTCACATCTCTCTCTCTCTGAGTACTCTCTCTCTGAATACTCTGCTCAGCAGGGAGCCTGCTTCCTCCTCTCTCTCTCTGCCTGCTTCTCTGCCTACTTGTGATCTCTGTCTGTCAAATAAATAAATAAAATCTTTAAAAAAAAAAACAAGAAAGAAAGATTGTTTTGACCTGCTTATTGATGGAATTTTCTCTGATAGTGCAAGATATGGAATTCAAACTGAGTTATATAGAGAGCAAAGGAGAGGAACAGAGGGAATGGTTTGAATTCACCAGTCTCTCTACTTTTCTCCATGCCAAGCTTCACTTTGCCTTTTTCCAGCACTAACTCTGATCTTTCTTGGTTGTTTGGTCTTTGTCTTAGAGATTCAGATGTTGATTTTTTAATGGGGCACAAAGACCCAGCTATATTATTCTCAATTTCACACTATTTATACCAGTATTTCCCAAAGGTGTTCTGTAGGATGTTTGATTATTTTTTTCTGTTTGCTTATTCATGTATTTGTTCATCTAATAAACATTTATTGAGTACCTGTTATGTTAGGTGCTGTTATGTTAGGGAATGCCAGGCACTGGGTGATCAAACCTCAGGGTCCCTGGTAGTAAACTGGAGAAGACACATAGTGACAAGGAAGCCAGCAAATATGTAATTACAGAGTATGAACGAAGTGAACAGGGTGATGGGCTAGGGAGGACTTATGGAGTGGGTGGAGGAAAGAAGTATATGTATTTGGATCATATTTTGTAGGTAGATCTATGAGAGAAATTTCATGAAAAGGTTGTGAGAGAGTGGAAGAGAGAACTGGGCATGATTCCAGGTTTCTGGCTTGAGCAAATGGGATAAATACAGATGGGATTTAATAATATGAGGAAAACAGGTTTTTTAGAAAAATCAATGATTCACTGTTTTCTTGTTGAGTGAGATGAGAAATGTCTAAGCGGAAGTATTTATAGAGTTGCCATAAATCCTGGTTTGTATATAAGCAGGGTCTGCTTGTGCCAATCATTTCAGTGTAATAATTATTTTTTTTTAAAGATTTTTTCTTTGTTTATTTGAGAGAGAGAGAGAGAGAGAGAGAGGGCAGAGATAGAACCTCAAGCGGACACTGCACGGAGTGCAGAGCCCAACGTTGGGCTCAATCTCAGGATCCTTAGATCATGACCTGAGTTGAAATCAAGAGTCAGACGCTAGACCAGCTGAGTCACCCAGGCATCCTTATTCCAGTGTAATTATTAATCCTGTTCCTTCTTATTCTCAAGAATCCCAGATTGTGCAATACATTACAGGGTGATGTACTGTAAGACTAGATTTGGTCAACTGGAGAGGTGTGATACTGTTTATAATAAAAAATACATATTGGTCTCCCACCCTATTTCTGGCACAGAGCTCCTAAAACATTTGGAATTTCCTGAGTGATAAGAGTGATAAAGATGTCTTGATATTCTCTAACAAACCCCTTTTAGCCATACCTTAGTTTACATCGATAAGGTAACTTTTGGAGGGCAGCTAAGGATGGGTCTGTTTGCTAGGGGAATCACCAGGTACTTAGGGGTTTGGAGCTTTCAGTCCCCTCTCCTCCCTGACCAGCGTATGAATTTAGAGCCGAGGTCATGTGCAAGGGCTCCTTCTTTCTTCTAATACTCAAATAACTCTTTGTTGAAAATTTGAAAATAATTATTTTATTTTAGTAGCATAAAAACATTATACTATACCTACTATTAATCTGAATTTTATATAGGATAAAATCTAGGGTGAGCAAGATCTTTGACACCCTCCTTTAAGTTATGTCGCTTCTGTACTTCCAGCCTCACTATGTCCCAGGTGACTTGTTCTTCTTTCTAACCTTTAGTGGGTGGCAGGAGAGGAGCGAGAGCCGTGCTTTCATTGCACTGAAATTTAGAGTATTAGCTTGAGTGTCTTATGGGATTTCTCCTTTGGGAGCTCTCCCACAGTTTGATCTTACTGTTTGAGTATTCTTTTTTTTTTTTTTTAAAGATTTTATTTATTTATTTGACAGACAGCGATCACCAATAGGCAGAGAGGCAGGCGGAGTGGGGGGAGCAGGCTCCCCTGCTGAGCAGAGAGCCCGATGTGGGACTCGATCCCAGGACCCTGGGATCATGACCTGAGCCGAAGGCAGAGGCTTTAACTCACTAAGCCACCCAGGTGCCCCGAGTATTCTTTTTTTTTTTTTAAAGATGTTGTTCTATTATTATTTTTTTAAGATGTTATTTTTAAGTAGTTTCTACACCCAACATGGGGCTTGAACTCACATCCCTGAGATCAAGAGTTGCATGCTCTACTTACTGACTGAACCAGCGAGGCACTTCTAGTGCTTGTGTATTCTTAATTTGAAAACCAACTCTTATATTCCAACAGTTATGAGTGTGGTAATGCAGAGACTATGGCTTTACATGTGAAATCTGAATTCACGTGTGAATCTGGTGCAGAAAATCAGATTTACTGTCCCTGAAAGTAGAAGGAACATTGAATTGAGAGAGGATATCTGGGCTTAAATCTCAATTTTGCCACATGGTTTCTCAGTGACACTGGGTAATTCACTCAAGTTTGAACCTGTTTCCTGATTTCTAAAATGAGCTTACTAATATCTGCTCTTTCTAACTCACAAAGATTTCTACAGATTAAATTAGGCAAACCATGTGAGAGTATGCTGCTATGCAAATTTAAGTGACACAACTTCTTTCCTTAAAAGAAATATTTTGAGTCATCCCTTCATGTTCTGAAAATGAGAATAAAGGAAATTCATCTATATCCATGCAAGTGGCCTGATACTAATGTTAGGAATCTGGGGCAAAGTAGAAAATACAAAGAATGATATACAGAATTTCAATTACTTAGAATTCAACTAACCCAAACCTTTAATTAATCAGGATTAGCTTTTAAATTTTATGATTCTAAACCCCAGAAGAAATTTCTTGGATCTGTCTTATGATTTATCCCATGGTCCACCCATCTACAGTACGTCACAGTGGGTAAGTGTGAGGACGATGTTGGAGGGAAATGTGGGATGAATGGGTCCTTGATGACACTGATGCACTGCTGTCTTTACTTACTCTGGAATCCCCTGCCCCTAGACTTTGTTACATGAGATTATAGATTTCTTTATTGTTCGAGGCTCCTTCAGTTGGGTTTAACTATTATTTACAACCCAAAGCATGTCAGTATATTTGCCTCTACTTATTTTATATGAGATAATCTTTATTCTCCTTGAAGATAGGCTTTTATGAATCCTTGATCCCTTCCTCACTAGGACAACACCCAAAGCCACAGATCTTCCCAGAAGCAGCACATAGTAGAAAACATAAAAACAAAAGTTCATTCTAGAATCAGACATTTGTCTCCGCACTCACTTCATCTATTCTCTTGAACTCCTGATAATTGGCTCTGGTCGTCTGAACTTGGGTATATCTCTGCCTTTTTTTTTTTTTCCTCTGCTGCTGATTTGAGTTTGGCGGTAGATTGTCTAAACCAGGACAGTCTTTACCTATTTTAACCTCGTCTTCTCCCACCTTCTCACTTGTATTTGGCCCAGCTCCTCTTTTCTTTACTAGATAACTGCATAATTACATATTTCATCCCTGGGAATCGTACCTATCCTTACTCAAGCAAAGCAGGAAATCATCATTCTAGTGTTTTCATGAAGCTGTTAAAAGATTATGGAAATTTACATGTGAGAGCAAATGTCATCGAAGTCTAGCAGGGTACCTCGTTTCCCAAGTCTCATGGTAGATGATGGCAGTGCTAGATTCAACCCTGAGTCCATTTGTCTCCAAGTCTCTTTGGCTGCTAGTCATCATGTTTTTTATTTCTTACTTTCAAAACAGGAATAAAATCATACTGAACTTGAAAGAGAAGTCTTATTTAATGTCTTAAAAATCTAAACATACACTTACCATGTGGTCTAGCAATCACACTCCTGGACATTTATCCCAGAGAAATGAAAACTTATGTCTTTACAACAACCTGTACGTAAGTGTGCCGAGCAGCTTTTTTTTTGATAGCCCCAAATTGGAAATAACTCAAATGTCCTTTAGTGCGTGAGTGGTTAAAAAAACTGTCCATTGATACCACGGGGTGTTACTCAAGAAAAGACCAATGATACATACAACAACTTGGACAAATCTCTGGCATTATGCTGAGTAGAACAAGCCAGTCACCCAATGTCAGGTATTGTATGATTCCATTTCCATGACATTCTCTAACAGAATTACAGAGGTGGAGAACAGATTAGTGGTGGCCAGGAATAAGGATGGTAGAGAAAGGGGAGGGTGTGTGTATCTATAAACTGGTAGCATGGAGGAGATATTTGTGACATAGTGTCATGTCTTGATTGTATTGGGGTTACATTAAGTCATATGTAATAAAATGACAACTATAGACCTACAGTTATACCAACATCATTTTCCTGGTTTTGAAGTTGTGCCATACATAGTTATGTAAGATGATCCCATTAGGGGTAAGTAGGTGAGTGGTATTTGGGACTTTTTCTTATGAATTGATAATTATTTCAAAATAAAAAGTTAAAAAAACTTTAACTCCGCTCGCCCTTCCTACCCACTCCCCTAGTCCAGCTTGTCACCCAGCCAGGGACCAGTGTAGGGGTCCAGGACTGTCTCAAAATGTAGCCGGATGGCATACCAATTAGTTTTTGAGTTGAAGCTCCTCAGGGAAGAGCTGATGCAGTGACACTCAGACCCTCCTCTGTCCCTGCTTAAAGCAGGAAATATATCTCCATGTGAAAAATGCCCCCCTTTCCCCCCGCATTAAGGAGTAAAAAGATATCTTTACCACCAGAGTTAGGAACTTTAAAGCTGAGAGAGCTGTAGAAACAAACCTGATTACTTTTTAAAAAATCTACTATCTTGGGGCACCTGGGTGGCTCAGTGGTTTAAGCCTCTGCCTTCGGCTCAGGTCATGATCTCAGGGTCCTGGGATTGAGCTCCGCATCAGGCTCTCTGCTCAGCATGGAGCCTGCTTCTCTCTCTCTCTCTGCCTGCCTCTCTGCCCTACTTGTGATCTCTGTCTGTCAAATAAATAAATAAAATCTTAAAAAAAAACAAAACCAACAACACAACAACCCTACTATCTCAGCCTAAATTCTGCTTAGAATTTCTTACTAATTAAAGCTCCCAAACATCTGTTTTCTTTATTCTGTCAACTCCTCACAGATTTATTGTCTCTTCATTTAAAATGTATGGAAACTGCCTGCCCTGGTCATTTCTTTTGGTCTCAATTTCACTATTGGACCTCCATATGTGTGTAATAAAACTTTGGCTTTTTTCTCCTGTTGGTCTGTCCCATGTCCATTCCTAAGCCAGTTAGAAGAACCTATGAAGAAAAAAGGAAATTTCTTCCTCTGGTACATTAGACTCTGTTCTTTCCCTTCCCCCCAAGTGTAAGCAGTCTTGGAGTCCTGTCCATCTGTTCTACTCGTGAGGATGTGTCTTTCTGCCTCCTCCCTGTGTCATACCCCCAGCCTGACCTTCTGCTATAGTTGAAGGTCTGGTTGGCTTCCTATCCATCACCTATCTTTTACAATGCTGGTGACTTCGTTAAAATATGAGTCAGATTTCCTTATTTCCCTGCCCAAGAACTGTCAGTGGCTTCCTGATGCCCACAGCTTCAAATCAACTCTTGCTTGGCAAACAAGAGTCCTCAGTTCCTGTTCTCCCCACTTTTTAAGAGCAATAAATATGCATGTATAAATAAATAATTAAATAAATTCATAAATAAATCCTGGAGGTGTCTCCTCCCCATTTTTGGTAGATTAGAAGACAGTGGCTTAGCAAGTCAGAGTGAGTGCACCGGAAGGACGAGCTGACCCCAGTCTGCGGGCTTCAAAGTTTCTCCCTTTCTATCAAGGCCACTCTCTGACCAGGGAGTGTCCAGGGGACATTGCTGTTCCCTGTTTCCTAGAGTATTATGGGGTAGAGCCCCTTTCTCCTGGGATGTTAGCCCTGGGCCATCTGTGCAGGACCTGAGCTGTGGGATAAGGAGAGTTTGGCGACAACGCACACTCCACTACTTCTCTGCCTTTCAGCTGTTCTCCCATAACCTTTATTTTATATATCTTTCATGCATATATGACACTTAGGTGTATATGCCTGGAACTACCTACCACTCATGATGCACAGGCCCGCCAAGCATCTGGCATCCTATAACCACCCATAATTCTCAGCAAGTGTGCCCTCTGCTGGCTCATGCGCTGTGTGGTTTTTACCACCTACACTTTCCCGGTTCCCGCCTTGACCACCAGACAGAAACAGATGTGCTATGGTTCATTTTGACAGAACGCCCCTTCAGCCCTCTGTCAGGGAACTTCCCACATTGTTTCATAAACCCAGTGGTGAGGTTGCTTCCTTCTCGCCTCGCCTAGACTGGGAAGCTCTTTGAAGGATGAGATGGTTTCGAGTGGAGTTTTGTACTTCGGATGCTCGTGGGAGCCTTGCACATGGCTGTTGCTCAGGACACATTTGTTAAATGAGTAAATAACTTGTGACATGGGTCAGGGCCCGTTAAACAGTGATTACTATCTATAGCAGTGCTGATTATGATGAGAAACCTTAATGAAATCAGCAAGATAAGCCACATGAACCAGAATTGTTGATACAGCAAAATCAATGACCAATACATTAACTCCTCTTCACACACACACACACACACACACACACACACACACACACAGGAACAGGGCCACGTGAACACACACATGCCTGTCTGCACCATACCCAGCACATAGTGTGCAGCCCGTTCTCACACTTAGACTAACACACTGCAAGACTGGGGTCTCTGTCCTTTCTTCTCACAGATGTCCCCACTGGGGGTTTGCTCCCCTCCACCTACACATGGTGCTTCACATCTGCTTCTCGAGACTGAGATAGCTGACACGGGACGTGGTGTGGTGCTTAGCTGTTGACAGAGTTAAATAAATATTCCTTAAAGGGAAACCTACCTTTTTATGTGCAAAACCAACTGAATTTCGGCCACCAAATCATGTCCTCTAGCTCAACACCAGCCATCAGAATAAAGACAGGTCATTCTTCACATTGATAGATCTGGAGTCACAGAACTCTCTCTCCTTACTAGTAGGTGAGTTTTAATGTGCTGCATGGATTCTCTGACTCAGATGCATTGCTTTTGTAGTAGCTTTTGGCCCTAAAGGGGCTTTCTTGAAATTTGAACTTAATTATGTACAAGAAAAGCCTAAAGAAGGCTGTGTTAACTACCTTATTTTTCTAAGGAAAATTTATTTATAGCTAAATCTAAAGTTAAAAATTGAGTTAGTCTTATGCATTTCTAATGGCTTTATGAAAAAATAAGGAAAATAAATTAGATCTTACATTTTGAAGTCAAGATAATGAAAAAGGGGGGCACCTGGGTGGCTCAGTGGATTAAGCCGCTGCCTTCGGCTCAGGTCATGATCTCAGGTCCTGGGATCGAGTCCCACATCGGGCTCTCTGCTCCGCAGGGAGCCTGCTTCCTCCTCTCTCTCTGCCTGCCTCTCTGCCTACTTGTGATCTCTCTCTGTCAAATGAATAAATAAAATCTTAAAAAAAAAAAAAGATAATGAAAAAGGGTTAACTTACTTATACTTCATCTTTATTATAGTATCTAAAATTGTATGCCAGATAGACACTGATGAAACAATGATTTGCTTTCAACTTCTTTTTTTTTTTTTTAAGATTTTATTTATTTATTTGACAGAGAGAGAGAGAGAAAGCACAAGCAGGGGGAGCAGCAGGCAGAGGGAGAAGCAGGCTCCCCGCTGAGCAGGGAGCCTGACTGGGGACTCCATCTCAGGACCCTGAGATCATAACTTGAGCCAAAGGCAGATGCTTAACTGATTGAGCCACCCAGGCACCCCTCACTTTCAATTTCTAATCTAAAGTGGGAATAATTACACACAGCAATTTTCTGATTTTAGGTAAGAAATTTTCCTGGTTTGTTATATTTTCTATCCTCTTTGGTTTTCAAACTACTTTATGAATACTAAGTAGGTGCATAAGCAAAGAGAAACTATTTCCACAAAGCCATTTTTTTCCCTTTTAAATTTATGATCTGTCAAAACCATAGTAAGGCTGAAAAATTTTGCCTTAGCCATTTTATTTTTTCTCAACAGTAGATGGCAATATCTGTTCACCTGTAGCAAAAACCTCAATCACAGTTCTGACCATAGACTTTGATTTTCCCTCTCTCTCCTATAGAGTGGAATCAGTCTATTTAAAACCGTAAAATCGAAGACAGAAGCAGTTTGCATGCCTTTTAAAATTTTGGTTGAAGGGACACAAAAGTATATGAGTAGATGAAAACTATGCCTTCTTTTACTCCAGGGTAGAGGGGCTGGCGGTTCTCTGAAAGGCGACTAGATCCTGTGAACAAAGACAGCCTAGAGGTAGACAGTCTGAGGCAAGAACAAGAGGTTAAGCTAACAGTTTTTAGCTAGTTCTCTTAAAATTTATGCTTGGATCTTGTTACATACCCATAGAGATTTTTTTGCTTATTTAAAAAAAAAATTCCAATGTGTGGTTTCGCCTAGAAATTTTTAGGTTTTACATATTTTTATTTTTTGAGAAATAAAACAAGAAATAAAGAAATAAAACAATGCCAGTTTTGTACTCAATGCCCATGTTTAAGGAAGTAAATGGGGGTCAAAGAAGTAAGTGGGGGGGAGGGTCAAAACTAGAATTCAGGAGAAGCTTCCTTCACATCTGACTCCCCTGATCTCCTCAACCAGAGCAGCTGCATTTTTTTTTTTAATAAAGTGGATGTCTAAGGTGTGTTTAAAGAAACGGCTCCACAGTTTCAAACATTTCAAAAATGACAATTAATGGCCTATAAAAATAGCTGCTCTACAAGTTATACATCTTTTCTTCTGTGACAGAACAAGAAACAAATCTTTTTTTTTTTTTTAAGGGGTAATAGGTAATTGTGTCCTCCTTAACATCTAACATCATCTATGCCCTTGAGAACTCCAGTGTGTGGTATTGTGTGCTATGATGAGAGAAATAGATCGACATACCACAACACTCTAGATTTTACTGTAGGAATTTCCATAATGAGAGTTATCTTTGTTAGAATCTATCTTGAATATGGAACAGTTGGTATTAATTTGATTGTTTCTTGGCTATAACTTTTTTTTTCAACTATAACTTTTCTGTAACTCTTTTATTTATTCATTTAAAAATAAGTCAGCCTTTTACCAGAATAGTTCCATTGATTGCACAACTGAAACTAATATAAAACTGTATGCTAATTATATTGGAACTGACTAAAAAAGCAATTCCATTGATAGTTGCTCTTTGGAGGACTCTGGATAGGAAAACAGCTGTTTTGGACAGAACTGGGGAGAACCATGGCAAGATCCTATTACCACATCACCAAGCAGCAAGCTGTATGCAAAGTACAAAGAAAAATAAAAATAAAAATTGGGGGCATACCTGATGGTATCAGATAGGTCTAGCTTCTGTGACGTCACACTGATCAAGATTTCACACTTTTTCATGGACCACATTAATATCAGGTCAATTTTCATTTAAAAAAATGACTTAACTTTTTTTTTAAGTTTATGTATTTATTTGACAGAGAGAGAGTGAGAGAGACAGTGAGAGAGGGAACCCAAGCAGGGGGAGTGGGAGAGGGGGAAGTAGGCTTCCTACCGAGCAGGGAGCCCGACGTGGGTCTCTATCCTAGGAGGCTAGGATCACGACCCCAGCTGAAGGCAGATACCTAACAACTGAGCCACCCAGACACCCTAACTTTCCTTGTTTTGATAGTAATGATTAGCCTCTCAGAATAAAAATATCCAATTATAATATATAAAAGGATTATAGTCCTTTTAGATTCTTTTTAAAAAGTAGCTCGTTTTAAGGTAGATTTTAAAAATAATGTTTTGAGGAGTCAAGGAGGAATGAGATACAATCTATTTCTAGGTCAGTCTGTGTTGGTGACTGTTGATGTCAGTAGAAAATTCCTTAGGATTCTGGAGATTTGCACTGATACTTGAATTCCTATTAAAGAACAGGTCTGATGGCAGTCTGTCTCTCTCATTATTTAAGAGGTCTATGGCATGTGTGGTTAACTGAACACAGTTACTGCATAAATAAAGTAACCACATTCCATGAAGTTTTGATGGGTTTATGGTCAAATGAAGGAAATTATCTTGGCTATTTCATGGTGGATCTTTTCCATAGAGTACGGCTGTGTTTCTCTCATTATTTCATGTGAAGTGATGGGTTTCACAGTAGAAACTTAACTATTTTTAGGATCACTGGACATCTGACCAGTTTTACTATTTATAACAAGTCTTCCTTAAGCACAGAACCGAATTTCATCATTTCTTTTATCATCTTAATATGCCTGTAAATGAATGCATTATAGGATCTATTATACTTAGCTGAGGAATATCTACAGTGTGTATGTACATCTATGTATATTTCATCATAGGAAGCAGCTTGAATTTCTTTATAACCCAGGGACTCTCATTTATCTTATTTCACAACAGCCTTTTGCTGTTCACCTGGTTTTATGGCCCCTACTATGTACAAAGAGAAGTGTTAACCTAAGAACAGGCCTTATGACTGTAAACTCCCCCACATCAGAATACATTAAAGGTTCAATTTAATATTATGCATCTGTGGGCAGCTTTGAACAAACAGAGCGTGATGGTTCTGAGTGTGAACTGGTAAAGCCTGCTAATTTCTCTTCCTTTCCATTCACTCTTATCTCAAATTCTCCAAGGTGGAACTTTTATCTGCATGTTTCCAAGAAGGAGTTCAATTAATAACAGAGAAGAATTAAGGCTGATAGGATCATTTCATGTCTTAATTTAACTCTTTTAAATAGACTGCTGGGAAGAAAATACCATTTTCATGTTGGCTTTTTTTATTTTCTAAATTCCAGGGTTTTTTTTTTAAGGTTTTATTTATTTATTTGACACAGAGAGAGAGAGAGATCACAAGTAGGCAGAGAGGCAGGCAGAGAAATGGGGGAAGCAGGCTCCCAACTGAGCAGAGAGCCTGATGTGGGGTTTGATCCCAGGACCCTGAGATCATGACCTGAGCCGAAGGCAGAGGCTTAACCCACTGAGCCACCCAGGCACTCTAAATTCCAGGTTTTTTCCATTATTTGTTTTGTTATGTTATGTTACAGATTTAATATTTCCTCTCAGTAACTTATCTCAGGTAATGTGGTATCTGATCACTTAGCCACATAGCATAGACCGACTTTAACTTGAGATGAATAATATTTAAAATGTAATCTGCCTACAGCTTGCTCAAGCCATGGGTTCTCCTCCCTGTTCAGAATAATGACCTCCTGTTTAGGTGTCCCTGTTCGAGGCACCTCATGTATCATCCCCTCCAAGCTTTCTCTTCTAACCCCACCTTGTGTTATCCTTCTCCTGTCAACCATGCCTTATGCTCTGGGTCCTGCTTTAGCTTTTCCCCACCGTTGGGAGAGCCAGGGTGAAGGAGAACCATGCAGCCTACATGCAGCCTACATGCAGCTGGCTCACTCCATCTTTTGAGACTTACTTAAATGGATGTAGCCCTTCCTGCTGTACCTAGTGGGAAAGGAAGTATTGCTTGCCCACATCCCATCCCCTCTATGCTTGAAGGCTTTGGGGGGAGGCTATCTGTTTCTGGAAGTCTCTATGTTGTGTTTATCTTACTGTCTTTCCTGCCTGCTTTTGTATGTGTTTTCTTCCTAGATGTCATTCAAATCCTTTCATTGCCCCAAGTCCTGACAATTCAGGGTTACATGTGAGGTTTTATGAAATGTTTGGGGCCTTGAAGCTGTATAAATACAGCTGAATTTCAGATATTTCTATTCTCAAAAGCCCTTGACCATTTCTGCCACCAGGCAGTTGGTGGTCTCTGGACTGGGAGGAGGACCCAGAGCTCCCTTTCTTCTTCCTTCAAAGTCCGCCCTTTTTCTCAGACTAGCATGTGCTCCTAAACTCCCCAAAGTCTTGTTCTCTTCTTATGTAGAACAATTTTCCTCCCTTTGTCTTATTCGTGCCTCATTCAAGCTGTGCCCCAAGGATTCTTTCCACAGCTGAAAGGGCACATCAGGATTCTGTGTCTCACCAAGCAGAGACTGTTCTCTTAGATGAATTCTGCTACTAGTTCTTAAAGTAGCATTTATTTCAATTGATGTAATATAATATTAAATTTATTTATTTAATTTTCTATGCTACATACTAATAGTTAATGGATTAATAACCCTCTAGAGATATTTATACAGGGGATTCACCTGAGGAATTGGGAGTCTTCCCAAATAGTTTCTGGACTACTTGTGGGCCCTTTTGGAGAGATATGTCTGAGAAGGAGAGTCAAGGTTCATAATGAAAATAGAGGTTAAGTAGGTGCCTGTGCTAAACTATTTAGATGCATTATTTTATTTAACCAACAATTTTATGAGGAATCTATTGTGTGTTAGGAAATAGTTCCCTGTGAAGTAACTCACCCAAGGTCACATAGGCAGTGGATTCAATCTAGATGGGTCTTACTCCAAAATCCCGTGCCCTTCACCACTAGGCACTATGGAACTTTTATCCATAGACTAGTTCATTACATTCTTTCAAGGGCACAAGTCCACTGACCTCAATGTGTCATTTTTTTTCCTAGTCAGTAAATAATGCATTGTTTAAACACACTCATTCCATATATACAAAAAAGAATCAATTTGTTGTGGGATATGTTGGTTGTGTGACAAGTTTAAACCAATGATGAAGTTTTGAGATAGTGTAATATTGCCTAAAATTAACTTCAGTTCCTTTATAAGTATGTACTGTGCATAATACACAATATAATATAAAATGTATTTTTCTCTTTATTTTCCTGAACCTGTCTCAATATCAAAAAATTGGAAATTTTTTCTTTGTTAAACTATGGTAATGTGATACACTTTGTGTTAAAGTTAAATATGAGAAAATAATACTTCTAATTATAATATAATTGCCTTTATCATGGTAAAAAACAGATTTTTCACAAACACATTTATAAAGTCATCCCGTGGCACGAAGAAGATGATTTTCAAGTAATACATAAAGAAAAAGTGTCCAACTAAAATTTAGTTAAAATTTTCCAGTAGGTAGTACATTCACACTATTCAAAAATCCAAAAGTTATGAAAAGGTAAATCGTGAAAATTTCCCTTCCCACCTCTAGTCTTCTCTTGTATTTCCTGAACCCGGTCCCCTTTTCCAAGTCACAATGGTTATATTCTTATGCATTCGAATATATATTTTTATTTCCCCATATACATAAATATTAGCATATTTAAACGCTCTCATGTACTTTGCTTTCTTAATAATATATCATGGAACTTTTCCCATATCAGTACTTAAAGAATTTTTTCCTTTTCTTTTCAGCTGAATTATATTCTTATACAGATGTTCCATACTTTATTTAGGCAGTCCTCATCTAAAGGACATTCAGCTTTTTTCAATCTTCTACTCCTTTAAACAGTTTTTCAGCAATTAATTTTGTGTCATTTTGCATGTATGTGAGTACATCTGTAGGAAGTGGAATTATTGGATCAAATACATGGATTTATCATTTCATTTTTTTTTTAAAGGAGAAAGGCATTTCTTTTTTTTTAAAGATTTTATTTATTTATTTATTTCACAGAGAGATCACAAGTAGGTAGAGAGGCAGGCAGAGAGGTGGGGTGTTGGGGAAGCAGGCTCCCTGCTGAGCAGAGAGCCTGATGCAGGATTCGATTCCAGGATCCTGAGATCATGACCCGAGCCGAAGGCAGAGGCTTTAACCCACTGAGCCACCCAGGTACCCCTGCATTTATAATTTCAATAAATAACATGTAATTGCCCATGATAGAAATGTAACTAATCTGCAACATACAGTATAACTAACAGTATAGTAATACTCAACCAATGTATAAAAGTTCCTATTTACCCATAGCCATGTTAATAGAGTGCTATCAAACTTTGGTTTTTGCCAACCTGGTAAGTGAAAAATGGTACCTTAGATGTGTATTATTTTACATTTCTCTTGTTACAAACGAGGCCAAACTTCTTCTCATGTATTTAAGACCAGCTTATATTTCTTCTTCCGTGACTTGGTCATCTCTTTTGTCCTTACCCAGAGGAGCTCTGGGTCTTCCTCCCAATCCAGAAGAGAGCAACTGCCAGTGACAGGAATAGCCAAGGGCTTTTGAGAACAGAAATATCTGTAATCTGAATATTACAAATTAAATTATAAGTGAACTTTTTTCTATAAAATTACTGTTTTTGGGGGTGCCCCAGTGGCTCAGTTGGTTAAATGTCTGCCTTGGGCTCAAGTCATGATCCCAGGGTTCTGGGATTGAGTCCCGCATCAGACTCCCTGCTCAGCGGGGAGTCTGCTTCTTCCTCTTCTCTTCCCCCCTGGTCATAATCTCTCTTTCTCTCTCTAAAATAGAGAAATAAAATCTTTTAAAAAAAATTACTGTTTTTTTTTTTTTTCCTTAGCTGTTACTATTTGGAAGATTTGTCTGTCATATCTGTATTGCAAACATTTTCTCCAGTTCCACTCCTCAGAGGTAACCCGAAAATCAGTTTGCGATTAGAATAAACATATAGATCAGTTTGGTATTATTACAATTTTTTCAGGGGGTGCCTGGGTAGCTCAGTTGGCTAAGTGTCTAACTCTTGATTTCAGCTCAGGTAATGATCTCAGGGTCCTGGGATCAAGCCCCATGTCACCCTCCCTGCTAGACAGGGAGTCTGTTTGTCTCCCTCTCCCTCTGCCCCTCCTCCTCTCTCTCTCAGTCTCAAATAAATAAACAAATCTTAAAAAAAAAAAATAAAAATTTTTCAGAATTGCTCTTTCCAATCTAGAAATAAGGTCTGTCTCAGGTTTTTCTAACCTAATTTATTATTTTTGTTTATTTTATTATTGTGATTATAGCAGTCTTGAACATTTCTTTTATATTTATTTCTAGGTATTCTGGGGATTTTTGTTGTGACTGTTTTCTTTTTGGTTCAGAAGTACCCTCTCATCTTTCTCTAGTTCAATGTTTTAGTGTTCTGGTACATAGATCTGCGGGTTTGTAACTCTTCTGAACTTTTTGGGGGGAGGAGGATCTCCATGCCCCACGTGGCTATTGGTGGCTGAAGAAGAGCAAAGAGAAAGGCCAGCATGGTTCTTATTTATTACTGTCAAGATGAAGAACTTCATCCCTTTTAACCTTCTGTGGTTAGGAAGGAAATGTTCCAATTCTAAAAGCATTATTCCTTAGTATGAAAGGTCTAAATGCCTAAAATGAAAATGCAGTACAAGTCCTCCAATTTGCTTTAAGTGGGTTAAAAATGAAGAGAGTGGTTTTGGAAGTTTTTCCTTGGATTAAGATAGACTATGAAATAGAAGTATTTTGGGACACCTGGGTGGCTTAGTCAGTTAAGCATCTGCCTTCAGCCCAGGTCCTGATCGCAGGGTCCTGAGATTGAGCATCAGGGCTCTCTGCTCAGTGGGGAGTCTGTTTCTCCCTCTCACTCTCCCTCTGTGCTCTCTGTCTTTGTCAAATAAATAAATAAATAAAGTCTTAAAAAAATAGAATTATTTTTGTGAAATCAAGATTTTTTTCCCCAACGATCATATTTCCAAAAAAAACTGTCTTATTTAAAAAAGTGTGAGCCTTCATTTTATTCTAAATACCAGCTGTTTTGGACAGTAAAAACCCATATCAAGTTAGTTCTGTGAACTGAGTATTCTCCATACCCAGAGCTAGTGAAAAGCTCATGACATTTAGGACTTTTAATTGGTCAGATGATCACAGTTAAGGCAATTTCTTAGTCTGTGGGAGTTCCAGTGCATTAAAAACAAATAATAGCAGCAGCAATATATTGTGGGGGAAAGTTTCAACACCTTTGGCTATGGCAAATTTTTACTTTTGTCAATACCAAGTCACCCTGCTTTATTAATTCATAATGGAATGATTTTATGTTTATATAAGCAGCTGTGGGTTTTTAAAAAAGATTTCATTTATTTATTTTGAGAGAGAGACAGAGAGAGCATGAGCAGGGGAAGTAGCTGAGGCAGAGGGACAAGCAGATTCCTGGCTGAGTGTGGGACTCCATCCCAGGACCCCCAGATCATGACCGGAGCCGGTTAAGACACTGAACCGACTGAGCCACCTGGGCATCCCAGCAGCTGCAGTTTTTAGGGATTATGCCATACCTTTTAGTTTATGTTCAACAGTAGTGTCCAAAAAGCTTTTATTTATTATTAAAAAAAATCACCTGTGATAGTATGAATTCTGACTGTGTTGTCCTTTTCTTGTTGCCTTTTCCTTCTTCTTTTGAAATTCTTTATTCTGGGGATTTGTGATTGACCCCAGCTTTTCATATGGTCTGCTGGCCATGCCCCTTTGCTCACAATGTGGAGAACATGTTTTTCTGCAAGTGAATGGTCAGGTGGCAAGGATGCGGCTTCTGTACCTCAGAACATGGTAGCTGGTTTAGTGATTTATCTGATGGGAAATTTTCTCTGGAGGAGTCATGTTGATGATGTCCCTGTAATTCAGCTACCTCTGCTTCATTGAACACAACTAAAGCAGGTCTGAAAGCAAATGGGAGACAATGTGGTAAACCACAGGCAGAAAGACAGAGCTCTTGAGTATTCCTGACCAAATAAAGGCCTGACAAGGAAGAATATGTGTTGACAGCATTTCTTGGGACATGCTTCAAGGATCACATTAAAACATTTCCACAGGGTCCAGGCTTCAATCAGCAGAAGGTGTTCTTATAGCCCAAGTACCATAGGGTCGAGTTTTCCAGTGACCCCAGCCTAGCAGCCGATATAGGGGCTGTTGGAGTAATTAAACAGATTTCATTAAGTGTCAGCAAAAGCTCCTGGCCAGCTATTAGAAAAACTTTTATGCATTATTACAGTCAGGTCCTTCCAAAAATATCCAAGCTAATCTAATTGAATTGAATATTGCAGTAAGGAAACATTTATTAAAACGGAAGATTTGTTCTTCTGCCTTAAGTGACAATGTTTTAAGAAATTTTGCTTTATTCAATTTGTAAGATAGATAAGTGGCTGGCATAAATTCCTCTCAAGGACACTTTTCAGACAGATGTATGTACTCTCTTCTAGAAGTTTTACTGACCTTTGGATTCATATTTACCTAACGTTAATTATCTACTATGTTAGGCATTGAATTCTAACAAACTCTACTATAGCTATTGTTCTCTCAATTTTATAACTGAGGAAGGGGGACTCAGAGAGGTTAAACAATTTATCCCGGATCACACAGCTATTAAATGGGAATAAACCCAGGTTGAAAGAAGCAAGCTAATTACATTCCCTTCTTAATTATTTTTTAAATACATTTTTAAAAAGCAGTTGGGTGGCTCAGTCAGTTGAGTGACCAACTCTTAATCTCAGCTCAGCTCGTGATATCAGGCTTCTGAGTTCCAGTCAGCATTGGGCTCTACGCTGGGCATGGAGCCTACCTTAAAAAAAAAGCGGTTGGGGGGCACCTGGGTGGTTCAGTCATTAGGCATCTGCTTTTGGCTCAGGTCATGATCTCAGGGTTCGGAGATGGAACCCCTTGTCAGGCTTCCTACTCAGAGGGAAGCCTGCTTCTCCCTCTGCTACTCCCCCTGCTTGTGTTCCCTCTCTCTTTGTCTCTCTCTGTCAAATAAGTAAAATATTTTTTTAAAAAAGCAGTTGGTATTATGTCAGGTGTGTATTATCATCATCTCATTACCGAAGCCATATTCTATTTGATGTGAAAAATTCTTATGTTAACAAACTTACTAGGAATTTTTTAATGGAGTTATAAAACTACTTTTTAAAAATAGACTTCATTATTATTTTTTAGACAGAGACAGAGAGACCACAAGTTTGGTGGGGGGGCTGTGGGAGGGGCAGAGAGAGAGAGAGAGAGAACCCTAAGCAGGCTCCATACTTAGCACGGTGCCCGACGTGGGGCTCGATCTCATGACCCTGAGACCATGACCTGAGCCAAAATCAAGAGTCTGGCGCTTAACTGACTGAGCCACCCATGTGCCTCAATAAAACTCTTTTCTTAGGGCACCTGTGTGGCTCAGTGGGTTAAAGCCTCTGCCTTCGGCTAAGGTCATTATCCCAGGGTCCTGGAACTGAGCCCCACATCAGGCTCTCTGCTCAGCAGGGAGCCTGCTTTCTCCTTTCTCTCTCTGCCTGCCTCTCTGCCTACTTGTGATCTCTGTCTGTCAAATAAATAAATAAAATCTTTAAAAAAACAAAATAAAACTCTTTTCTTATCCTGGTTAATGTACTATATATTTTTCTTTCCTTTTTAAAATAAAGATTTTATTTATTTATTTGACAGACAGAGATCACAAGTAGGCAGAGAGGCAGGCAGAGAGAGAGAAGCAGGCTCCCTGTTGAGCAAAGAGCCTGATGAGGGCTCAATCCCAGGACCCTGAGATCATGACCTGAGCCGAAGGCAGAGGCTTAAACCACTGAGCCACCCGGGTGCTCCGTACTGTATATTTTTCTACTGATTTTACCAACATGGAAGAAATGGGAACAATTTGAATAAGAAACATTTCTCCACAGGCAACAAGGTGAGATATTTGGACTGTGGCAATTATGATAATCTTTAGAGATCATGGCTTTTATTTTATTCTCATAACTCATGGAACTCTGGAGAGAAGCATCAAAGTAGGAACAGGCATAGTTGCAATGGTTGCGGGAGGGCAAAAATTTGACAGACAAGAGCTTATAAACAGCTTTATAAACAACCTGGTTTCTCTTAGACATTCTTTGGGTTATTTGATGATATCTCCTTGATATTTCAGTCTTAAGAGTTCACTGAACTCAGAACACTGAAATGAGACTGTCGGTTCCTCTTAACTTAAGCTGTCTTCAAGTTAATGATATCGACTAGACAAATAATAATCTTAAAAACGAATTCTCCAATTTTTCTGGTAATCCATGCATTCTAGTGGCAGGTGGTTATTTATTTTTAGGTAGTTTTTTTTTTTAATTGCACAGTGTCTAAAATAGTAGCTAGCATATGATAGGCGTTTAATAAATACTGAGTGAATAAAAGACTAAAACATGAATCCATCTGTTATCATCAAAGGAGATGGAATTACAAGAAGCCTCCTTGAAAAACTGAGATTAATTGAGACTAAGGGAAAATTGGATTAAAATCAGTGTAAAGTGGTGAAAAAAATGCCCCTCCTTTGTATTGGTTTTTTGGTATTAAAAAACCAAAATTAAAAAAAAATTCTTTCAACAAGAGAAGAAGATAAATTTTAGTAGTTTTATGATTCAAATAAAAATCAGTTAGGGGGATGCCTGGGTGGCTCAGTCTGTTAAGTGTCTGCCTTCAGCTCAGGTCATGGTCTCGAGGTCCTGAGATCGAGTCCTGCCTCTGGCTCCCTGGTCCAGAGGAAACCTGCATTTCCCTCCCACTCAGCACCTTCCTTCATGTTCTCTCTCTAAAATGAATAAAGTCTTTAAAAACAATCACTACTAAGTAGACATGGTAGGAGAATCACAACAACAGTATAAGAAACAGCAATAAAAAATATTTTATATTATAACATCTTTATCATGTTTAGACTTGATGAAAGCAAATGCCAAATCACAATCTTATGTCTCAAACCTGAACTTTGTATGCACAAGAAGGATCCACATTGTATAACAAATATATTGAAAAGTGATCTATATCATAACTTACCGCACAATTCAAAGACTAATCCCTAAGAAGCATAGGTGTGGTATAGAACAAAGCAGCACAACAGAAGATTTGAAAACCGTACCAACACTGAAACTAATTGAACAATTTCCATGAACCAGTCATCTTTTCTTGGGTGTTAGTGCTTAATTAGGATATGAAAAGATTCAAGGGTGCCCAGCGAAGGTCATGGTCAGGAATATAGAATGTGCCTCCACATTGGGCCCTCTTCAGTGGTACCCATGTAGCTGCTCATATTTGAGTTCCTTGTTAAGAATGACAGTAGCTGAAGTGCCTGGGTGGCTCAGTTGGTTAGGTGTTCGCCTTGGCTTGGGTCGTGAACTCAGGGTCCTGGAATTGAGCCCACATCTGCAGGGAGCCTGCTTCTCCCTCTCTCTCTGCCTGCTGCTCCCCCTGCTTATACTCTCTCTCTGTCAAATAAATAAATGAAATCTTAACAAACAAACAAACAAAAAAGATAGCAGCTGAAAAGCACATAGTCTGCCAGCACCAGAGAAATCCCAGTGACATCCCCTTTCTTCATATTAACATCCTTGTTGTAGTGCCAGCAGTAATCTCCTTGAATCCCCAGTGCCTTGAGGGTTAAATCCCCACATCAGGATCCATCTTGGCAGCTCTCCTAATTTAACTAATCCATGAGCTTTTTCACCTTCACTGGTATGGATGATGCCATCTTGGAGTCCTGGGTGTCTGACCTATTAACAATTTTAAAAGTCAACATTCTTAATAGTACCTGGAGTTTCATAATACAACATATACTCAAAATGTCTAGAATACAATCCAGAATTACTGAACATACCAAGGAGCAGGAAAATATGACCTATTCTCAAGTGAAAATTCAAGCAACTGATACCAACTCTGAGATGATCCAGGTGTTGAGATTATTAGGCTTTAAAACAGCCATTAGGGGGCACCTGGGTGGCTCAGTGGGTTAAAGCCTCTGCCTTTGGCTCAGGTCATGATCCCAGGGTCCTGGGATCAAGCCCCACCTCAGACTCTGCTCAGCAGGGAGCCTGCTTCCCTTCCTTTCTCTCTGCCTGCCTCTCTGCCTACTTGTGATCTCTCTCTCTCAAATAAATAAATAAAATATTAAAAAAAAACAGCTATTATAATCATCCCTCATGAAGTGAAATTGAATACATTTAAAATGAATGAAAAATAGTAATTCTGAGGGGAGAAATAGAAAGTATAAACAAAAGAACCCGATGGAGACTGTAGAACTAAAAAATGCAATGTGTGAACAGTAAGCCCACTGGATGGCAGAATTTAGGGACTGATCAATAGAAATCATCCAAAGTAAAGAATTGAAGCGAAAATATTTTTTTAAAAATGAACAGATCATCAGATACCTATGGGATAATATTTTAAGATTTAACATATGTGTCATTGCAGTCCCCAAAAGAAAGAGATTGGTTCAGAAAAAATATTTGAAGACATAATCGCTGAAAACTTTCCAATAAGGTGAAACATACAATGTTACAAAATAAACTCAAAGAAAACCACACCAGGCACATTATAATCAAACTGCTGAAAACCAGAGGTAAATTAAAAAAGAAAGAGCTTAAAAGCAGCCAGAGAAGAATAACACATTACACAGAGCCTAGAAGACAGAGGCACAAGGTCTTTAAACTGCTTAAAGAAAAGAACTGAGAATTCTATATCTACTGAAAACATTCTTCAGGAATGACAGTGACATAAAGATATCCTTAGAGTAAGAAAACTAACAAAACTCATTACTGACAGACCTGCTCTAAAAGAAATGACAAAGGGCGTTCTTCAAGCCAAAAAGAAGTGATTCCAGAGGGAAAGGTTGCAAGAGCAGGAATGAAGGAAGCACAAAGGCATGTTTGGATAGATGTAGTGTAATATTTTTTCTCCATAAGTTATTTAAAAATTTTATTTATTTTTTGAGGGAGGGAGGGACAGAGGGAGAGGGAGAATCTCAAGGAGGTTCCATGTCCAGCATGGAGCTCGATGTGGGGTTAGAGCCCAATATGGGGCTCGATACCATGACCCCAAGGTCACGTGAGCCAAAATCAAAAGTTGGATACACAACTGACTGAGCCATAGAGGCGCCCCTCCTCATAAGTTATTTAAAAGCTATATGACTCTAAACAGCAAAAATATAAGATTGGTGGGGGTTTCCACGCATGTAGATGTAATGTAAGTGGCAACTGCAACATGAAAGAGGGGACTAAATAGGCAGCTCTAAATAGGCAGCTAAAGGTTACACAGGTATATTGTACTCCCTATAGACAGTATACACAAAGAGTGAATTTTCCTGTATATAAATTTGAAACCCAGAATATTTTAAGGACTTTGAGAAATAATTGAACTTGAAAGGAAAAAATTAGAGAAGAGTTTGCATTTTTGTAGCATTTGCTGAGAAGAGGAAGTTTTGTCAACTCAGGCATAAGAGGCACACAGGTTCTTACTCTGAAATCAATGATTTATCCTTGTGTTTTCACCACAGACTGTGTAGTTTCAGTGTTCTTCAAGTTCAGCTCAATAAAAGTGTTTGACAGTTGACATCGTATATCTGGCCAGATAATTAAGTGGTGTTACTTCCCATTATCAACCTTTGAGAAAGCCTGCAATTAAGCATTTGATAATAGTTGTTTTTTTCTTTTTGGTATTGATTTCTGGTAATTTTATTCCTTGGTTTTCCTTTGGATTGAAAAATTACTGAATGGGAGACATTTGAAAGAGATGATGCTAGATTAATACATGAAGCCATATCATAGGATAAACTCTTATTTCAAACTCCTATTATAAATTCCTATTAACTCTATACACTATTGTGAAATGGGCTCCAGATATGCTATTAAGTGCAAAAGACAAGATGGGAAAAAGTATATATTACATGCTGCTGTTCATCAAAGGAGATGTATGTGTGTGTGGACACATTTGCTTTGTTTATATAAAAACAACCAAACCTCAATGGCAATGGAAAGTGTGGAAGGCAGAATTCTAAGATCGCTCCCAGTGTTTTGTCCTTCTAGGATATATACCTCTTATCTGCTCCTGCCCTTTAGTGTGGATAAGGTTGGTCCACACAATGCTCTCCTTCTGGCCTGGAAGAAAGAAAACAGCCATGTTGTGAACTGCATTTGGGGGGACCCAGGCAGCTAGAACCTGAGGGAATCCTCTAGAGCCATGAGCAATCCCAGGACAACAGGCTGCACTAAAGAAGGAACCCAAGTGCTACAACCCTAAGGAACTGAATGGGCTTCAGAGACCTGTCAGAGCTCTAGATGAGACTGCAGTCCTGGCAGTTCCCTCCATTTCAGCTTTGTGAGGCCTTGAATGGAAAACTAGGTCTTCAGCTCAGGTGTCTGGCCCACAGAAACTAGGGGATAATTGGTATGTTTTGTTTTAAGCCATGTAAGTTTGTGCCATTTGTTACCAAGCTGTAGCAAATTGTGAATACAGATGCATAGTCTAAAACTTGCCAAAAACTTAATGGAAAAGGGGGATGGGTAGGGGAATGAAAGTTTTATATCTGTATTTATCTTTTTAGCTAGTTTTGAATTTCAGATCATGTAGATATATTTTCTAAGATAAAGTTAAGTGAAGAAGAAAACAACCCAACAGTTGACCACTGCAGAGATTCTGAAGGCCGTTCACGCACACAGGCCTGGCCCCCACTGTGAGTCCTCTGGATGCTGTGGAGACCATCATACACAACGCTAGAGCTCATACAGTGTTCCAATTGGTGTGCCACAAGACAGTTTCTCACGAAGGCTGGGATGTACTGGCTGCCAAAGAGAGAGTAGAGGTGAGATCTTAGCGTCCTTTTGATGACCGTGTGCAAGAGGACACAGAAGGACAGGTGTCCTTGCCATCCAGAATGCTTCTCCCTTCTCCATCATTGGGAACAACCCTCCCCTGTCCTCCTGAAGAACAAGGTCCCTCTCAAAGAACCATGTTGGTTCTTTTGTGAGAAGTGCCTTTTGTGTGTTCTTATCAAAGACTACAGTTTTTAAATAGTTGGCTGATATTTACTCAGCTAGTACCAGTTATGAGTATGGGCAGTGGGGAAGAAGTCAATGGAAAAAGGGAAATGGATAAAACAAGGCCTCAAATGAAAATAAGACATAGCAGGAGAATTATACAAGTAAGAATGGTACCTCTGGGGGCGCCTGGGTGGCTCAGTGGGTTAAAGCCTCTGCTTTCGGCTCAGGTCATGATCTCGGGGTCCTGGGATCGAGCCCCACATCGGGCTCTTTGCTCAGCAAGGAGCCTGCTTCCTCCTCTCTCTCTGCCTGCCTCTCTGCCTACTTGTAATCTCTGTCTGTCAAATAAATAAATAAAATCTTTAAAAAGAAAAAAGAATGGTACCTCTGAAAGAAACATATGACAAGTCAGAACAGGTAAGACATAAATAAATTGGGAGATCGAGAGGAAGTTATAGATCAAAACCCTTGGTTGCAATTATAAGAAATGTGATTCCAACTGGCCAAAGTTAAAAAGAGAATTTATTGGATCATGAAATTCAGAAGTTTCCCCCTTGAATGGCAAGGTCGAATGTTACAACAACTAGGTTTATTTCTTTACAGGTTAGCAATCCCCCCCAAAATTTTGTACCCTTCCCCCTGCCCGCCTCCCCCTCAAATAATTCTGACAAGGTTTTCATTGGTTTGGCTTGGTCCACAAGCCCATGCCTGATTTGTTTACTGTGCACTGGCCAGCCATCCATACCCAGCTTTGGCGGAGAGGGGAGCCAGTCCACTGGAGCTACCTGGACTAGAGGTGGGAGAGGGGCCATTCCTCCAAAGAAGACTTAGGTTTAATGAATCTGGGTGGATAAAAGCAACAGATGTCTGCTCTAAGGGGGAAATTTAGGGGCTACAAACTTGATCAACATTAAAAAGAAGGTCAACAATTCATCCTCTGGGTGTGAGCAAAAATTAAGAGGAAGGGACATAAGGAAACAAAGAGAGGAAAACATTTGGCATCAAGGCAGTGGGAGTCTACAGAGATTAGTACAATAATCACTGAGTGGCCCTGAGGGCCCAATTAAAGTTAGATAGCGTGGATTTGTCATTAAGTCATTAAACCCGGTTTCCAACAGACTCATAGCAGGAGGAAAGAAAGGACATTTTACTGTAGCTTTCCCAGGGCTGGGGATTGGCCTAAGGGTGGAGAAGTCAGGTGCTAGCAAAGTCATGGCTAAGACAGGGTCCCGGCTGAGGCATGACAGAGGGGAAACTAGATGGTGGCTAGAGGACTAAGAAGCCAGAAGGGGCAAGGACTGAAGGTCATGAGGCAGAGAAAAAGCAGTTTTAGCAGGAGCAGGGGCCTAGAGAGGATGACGAACATGTTTTCTGGAGATGCAAGGAAGAAACAGAAGTTGTAGAGAGAGTCACGGCTGTCAGGATACTTCTGCTGACTGGGTTTTTCGGGGAGTAGGTCCTGAAATGGAGTTAGGAGGGCAAAGGTCTTATTAAGAAGTTAACACCAGTCAATGGAGGAGGGTAAGGGTAGGATTAGGGGGGTTGTGGGAGTCGGACCATGATGCAGACTTGTGGCCACACAGGAAAGAACAGGAACGCCCCATGAGCGCTAGGCAGACTCTGAAGGAGCAAACAGCTGGAGGCTGTCAGCTAATTGCCCTCCTCACAGCTGGACAGCCAGTCCTTTCTTGAAGGGGAATCTGAGTGCCCCCCACCACAGGTACCTTTGTGCAAATTAGAAAGAGGTGCCTATGCTAGGAGTTTACGGCTCTGTGGGGCCATGGCTTGGTGAACATCAGGAGACTCTGATTGTATCTGGAGGGGAGGGGAGGGAGACCCGGGTGCACAGCTGGATGAGTAGGCAGCCCTTACTCATCTAGGCACCTTGGACAATGACCAAACTGCCAAACTAAACTAGAAGCAGTGACCCCGGGTGGATGCACTGTGAAGTCAGTGGCCGTAGCGGCTACCTCCCTTCCCTTCTCAGCAGAAACTGGGACATGTCCTCCCTCTCCCCACAGAGGGCAAAGTGATTTCCTCCCAGATCTTGAAAAATCTAAACCCATCATGGTAATCCCAGCTTCTTTGCCAGAGACTGGCTCAAGCCAATCACTTGGAGCCTTCTCCTGTTGCCAGAGCTGGGCTTACGACCCAAACCCGTCTGCTCCGACATGATTAGAGGAGAGTTCCCACTCGCACCCCTCACCTGCACTGGGACAACAGCAAGGGAACAAGGGTGCCAGGTGCTTCTATCAGCCACCTCAAATGTTGAGAGGAGCCAGGCTTTGGATGACGTTTACAGAGTGGGGAGGTCCTTGATCCTTGTATCAGTGATGGCAGCATCAGGTTGCTCAACCACGGAGCGGGGAGATGGGATCCACCCTTGACAGTTCTTAGTCTGGAAGATCGATACCCTTATCAGCTAAGCCAGCCCAAGTTGGAGTTTAGATTCCTGCAGCCCAAAGTATCCTAACTGACAGGAGTTTTTTGAGCTGTTAAGCTGGGAGGAGCCCCAGAGGGACAGCAGAAGAAACCCCGGAGGGCCAGCTTTTGGATAGTATCACGGAGTGGGGTGGCTAACTTTCCTTGCAGTTGCTAAATAATAGCGATCTGGGGAAGGGACAGTCTGAAGAGAGGGTGGGAAATTTTAAAAGAGGGGTGCTGCTAGGGGTTGGGAAACAATATGCAATCACTCTTAAAAGCATGGGTTCTGGGCTTAGGAAGCTGCAGTTTATTTTCTGGCTCTATCACTTAATAGTTGTGTCACTTTCAGCAACTTAATCTCTCTGAACCACAATTTCGTTATCTGCAAAAGGATGGTTATAAAGATTGAATAGGGTAATACTTATCTGGCATGTAATACATAGTAAAACTCAATAGTAATTACTTTAAAAACTTGTATCAGACGAATGGAGACTGTTTCTCAACTAAAATCACACCCTTGAGCAGAAACTCTTATAAACAATCTCTTTTGTATCCTGGATAAAGGCTAAGGGATTGGGATAAAAGAACTGGAAAAGCTGCTCCTGAGGTGGGCCCTGGGGAAAAGAGTGAATTTATGGGATTTGATTTTGTCTTGTCTGTGGGTTGGAAGTTGAGAAACCCCGGCCCAGAGCAGCACGATGCAGGAGGAGCTGACCCCGGCCTTGGAGAACAAGAATGAATGGAACCAAGTGAAGTGCGTGGGCGAGAGAGCACGGTTGGGGCGTGTGGCTACTGCGGTATGCGGGGATGAGGCAACAGTTGCAGAAAGTGAGCTGGAGGGTCATGCAAAAGGGAGGCAGTGGTGGGGTGATAAACGAGGGGACTTCGTGTTGGAAGATTTCACAGACTGACCACATCCAGAGTTCCCGAGAGGTCAACATGCCAGCTGGGGTCTTGGCTCTCACACTGGTGGGAGAGTACCCACCCTAACGTTAGTGACCAGCAATGGCCCAACAAGGGGATCCCATCTCCCATTTCGAGGCAACGTATGCTGTTTTTCTAACTCTATTTGGGCTGTGGTGGTTTGCATGGCCCCAACATTCAGTGTCTGAAGTAGGCCCACCACATGGGGCACCCGCCGTCGCTGCAGTTTGCGGGGCTGTGGGGCCAGCTGCCAGGGAGGGGAGGCTCGCTCTCCTTTTCTCCTCCAGGGGCCTGTGGTTAATGCACTGCCAGGTCACTAGCAGTTTGTAATCGTGTTTGTGTCCACTGTGGTGAGTTCCCTGGGGAGATGCGGGGAATTCCGGAGACAGCGGTGCTGCAGAGCTGTGTGTGTCCAGAGGTCACTCTGTTACTCTGCTTGGGGTCAGAGAAGCAGGGAGAAGAGTTGGGGAAACATGGAGTGTCGGCATGAGAGCGTGTGCCAAGATCAAAATGTTCCCCATTGCTGCAAGCAGATGAGATCTTGGAACCTGGAATCACACAGTCCCAGCTCCAGCAGGGCTTCTGGCAATAGCCCCAGTGTCTTCAGCTACAGACACCACCTCTGTGAGTGCCAAGAAAAGCAAACACAGGCCCCAGATCTCCTGTTGCACCAATTGGAACGAAGCCCACAGCAGAGGAGCTGAGCTGTGAGGACAGTCTTCCCATAGCTCTTGATTTTCTGCCATCCTTTCCCCATCCGAATCGAACAAACAAACAACACGCTTGTAATAAAATTTGCAGGTGTGGCCGGTTTATATTCTGGGATTCTCTTTTGATCAAATTCCTGCAGGACACTGGGATAAAATGACGACTAAAGCTGGATAACGCTGACTGTCCCAGACGTTTGAGACTGAATTGGAGGGGAGGAATCCTGGAAAAGCAGAGATTTCATTCCGCTCCTAGGGGCTGGTTCTTTGTAGTGGTCCAGGATGGTATCACTCAAAT
Organism: Mustela erminea; assembly: GCF_009829155.1. Classification (NCBI taxonomy): domain Eukaryota; kingdom Metazoa; phylum Chordata; class Mammalia; order Carnivora; family Mustelidae; genus Mustela; species Mustela erminea. Next base: position 126,863,756 of record NC_045614.1, read on the forward strand.
GCCTTCCAGCCACCTCTTGGGAAACATATTCCATGTTCTCTTCTTAGGAGTGGGGGTTGGGGGAAGAGGATGGCGGGGGGAGCGAGGGGTTCCGTAAAGCTTAAAGAATGAGGCAATAAAGTGGCATCTTAAAATCCTGGCCGTCCAAGATCGGCAATAAGAGCAAAAATCCATCTGGAGGGAAAAGCTCTTCTCAGCTTTAGGAGAAGAAAAGTAGAATTAATATCAAGAATTACAACAGCTACCAAGGAGAGGAATATGTCCATAGTTTACCAAAGAGAATTGTAAGCCTCTGGGGGCACACAGGTGGGCCAGGAATCTAAGACCAGAGGAGTCTGAATTTCTTTTTTTTTTTTTTTTTTTAGTATTTTATTTATTTATTTGACAGAGAGAGATCACAAGTAGGCAGAGGCAGGCAGAGAGAGAGAGAGAGGAGGAAGCAGGCTCCCTGCTGAGCAGAGAGCCCGATGCGGGACTCGATCCCAGGACCCTGAGATCATGACCTGAGCCGAAGGCAGCGGCTTAACCCACTGAGCCACCCAGGCGCCCAGGAGTCTGAATTTCTAAAAATCAAACTGGGGGTTGTTGGTGACTCGAGACTTCGGATATTCCTAAAACTTTAGTTTTCTGATTAGACAAAGTTCAGTTCTGTTTCCAGTCGGTTACCATGTTTCTAGACTGAGATCAGTCAACAAATGAACATTGGTCCCATTTAATGGGTGAGGCACTGGGTTTTCTCTGGATTATTCCTAACAGTTTGTTCTCCATTAGTGTTTCCATGAGCCCTGGATACCCTTCTGCCTCCAAGTTTTATAATTAGGAGAAAATCTCAAACATACAAAAAATATAAAGAGAATATCTCAAAGACCATATACCTCACAGCTTTAACAATTAACAACATTTTGTGGATCTTCCTCATTTTTCTCCCTTTTTACAAAAACAAACCCACCCATTATATCCTTTTCAGCCTTGGACATAATTTCTGCTTCATTACTTCTGTTCAAAAACCACATTTTTCTGTTTGTTTGAACAGTTTCATTGTGAAATATACATACAAAAGAGTATTTAAAATGCATTAGGATTGCTTAAAATAAGACAAACAACAACAAAAATATAAAACAAAGACTCATGTGTCTACCTCCCAGCTTAAGAAATAGAACATTGATCCTTTTTTTTCAAAACCAAAGATGTAATTTAAGTTGCAGTTCCTACCATGACGGTAAACTTGCATGGATTCTTGGCTCCCTCCCCTGAAGTTGGCCTGGCAGAGACTATAGGTGTGAGGACCTCACTGTTGCTGCCCTCCCTCCCAGAAACACTGGACTTTCAGTTCTGCCACGGTCACCCAGAAAAATCAGACCATGCTTGCCTTGTGCATTATCGCATTGATATGCAAAAATCCCTGGTGGGGCATCTGACTGGCCAAGTCTAGGTCCCTGTGCCCTGGTTGCCAAAGAGCTTGGAAAGACAACGTGCTCCTTCACTGATTACTCTGATGGGAGGAGGGGCCCTGACTTCATTCATTTTATATTTTCCCCAAACAGGAAGGAGATTCAGACAATGGGCACAGAAATAATAACAGCCCACTCTACCTGGCGTATATGGTCCAGCTCAGGCCAGTCTTCCAAGCTTCTCAACATTCTACTTCTCAACTCCACTTGGCTGTTCTTCACATATCTTGGACTGATCATATTCAACTGTGAACCTATCATCTTCTCCTAAATCCTCCTTTCCCTCCTTTATTCCTTTTCTTAGAGAGTGGCATTGCCATTCCCCAGTTACCCAAATAAGAAGCCTGGAGGCCATCTTGGGATTCCCTGATATTTTCCTTATTTCGTTTTATCATCTTTTGAATGTATCTCCAGCTCGCTTCCTTGGTCACCAGCTCCGTGTTCCTGGCTTGAATCAGGCCCTCCTCATCCTGCACCTACAGCGGCCTATAGTTTGAGTTCCCCCAGAAGCAGACCCTAAAATAAATATTTGAGTCCAAGTCACTTCTTTGGGAAGTGAAGTATGGAGGACAGAGGAACGGGGATGTGGGACAGGGAAGAGAAAAGTCCAAAAGGCCTGTTACCCAGCCCTCTGCTGCTGTGAGTGACGGGAGCTGGATCCCATGGAGCCTAGCCTATGAGTAACACCCCAGAGTTAGGGGCCAGCCTTCCAATCCCAGATCCAGGGTGTGGCTGGAGCACCAATTCCCAGACAGGCAACAGAATGAGATCCAGCAGCAAAAGGACACTCTGGGATACCACAGTGCTGGTGCCAGTAGATGGAGACCTGGTGTTGTGTAGAGATGTCCTGAGGGTGAGGCACTGGTGGCCAGGGACACAGGCCACCTAACTTTCTTTCTGCATATCTTGGACCCCTCCACTCATTCACTTTTCTACTTCCAAGCCACGGTTTTTTTTTTTTTTTTTTTTTTTTTTTTTTTACATTGCAGTCTGATCATGTCATGGCCCCACCAAAAATGCTCATAAGGCTTTCCATAGCTTTTATGTCAGATCCAAATAATTTATTTATTTTTTTAAAAAAATTTTATTTATTTATTTGACAGACAGAGATCACAAGTAGGCAGAGAGACAGGCAGAGAGAGAGGAGGAAGCAGGCTCCCTGCTGAGCAGAGAGCCCGATGCAGGGCTCGATCCCAGGACCCTGAGATCATGACCTGAGCCGAAGGCAGGGGCTTAACCCACTGAGCCACCCAGGCACCCCAGATCCAAATCACTTAATGAAAAGTACAAGACTTCTCCTCCATCATTTGTCTCTTGCTTACTTCTTCAGCCTCATCTCTTACTACCCCCTCTCTCTATCTGCTCGAGAATACAATCCTCCCTTCTTATTGAACCATTTGCTGTTCTCAGAATGTGCCACATTCTTCTATGCTGCTGGGTCGCTGCTCCTTGGAACACTTCTTCTGGGTCCTCTGTTGGCTCCTTCCAGACGACAGAATGGCTGAGCATGTGCGGCTCTGGGTAGTTTCCATCAGAGTAGTGAGAGAGGAACAGAGGTTTCTATGTACCTACGTAGCTATGTGTGTGTTCCTTATGAGACTCTATCCTGAAAATGTGTCCTTCTGCTAAGAAAGTAGAAATAGAAATAAGAAATGACTCAATGGGACTGTCAAAATCAGTGCCATCAAACATTTGAATTGTATAGATAACTCCCTCAGTTCAAATTCTTCCCTGTTCACCAAACAACCTTCTGGTTATAATATGATTTGAACATTAACTATCTACAGGGAAAGTATAAGCCATGCTAAAATGAGCTTTCCTTTGTGTGTCATGGTCATACTTCTTACTTAAATGAATAAATGGCATTATATTTGCATATCAGTCCCCTGCGTGTTTGTTGTCATGAGTTTGTCTCCTTGAGTCCAGTAACACTGGTGCACTGTGGAGAACACATTTTTGAATCTGTGAAGTCAAAATCCATACATATCTTTGACTCCTGTGATGTCACCAAGATAATTCCCATTTGTCGGGGAACCAGCCTGCTGGTTTTCCTAGGTGAACACTTTCTATTATCCTTTATTTAAGGTGCAAGGATTTAGGTCCAACTAATTTTTGTTGATTTATCGATCTCTGAAGTCATGTTTTAAATACCACCTTCTGTATCCAAAGATGTTGCCAGTAACGGCCTGAAAGACATTTTTTGTGAACTGCTTTTCTGAATGGTTATATGTGGAGCTAAACCATGATCATCTTCTCATTTAGTTGCTCCTTAGACCTATGTACCTTTGAGACTGCTGACTGGACAGGCTTCACTGTTGAAAAGAATTTGTCTTTGGGTAATATGCAAACTGGGTGATTCACACAGACTGACTCTGTGGTCTTATTGAACAAACCGGCTGAGATGAGATGACTGAATCCTCCATTTAAGGATAGAAGGGTTCTGATTTTTCATGCAGGTTAGAATATTAATGTGGAAGATTAACCTTCTGTGATAATATGGTACCATGGAGATATTAAAGTAGTAAATAGCAACACTGAGAAGCACTTTTTAATCCCCCAAAAGAAAGTGAGCTGGATAATCATTTTATTTATTTATTTAAAAAGATTATTTATTTATTTACTTGACAGACAGAGATCACAGAGAAGCAGGCAGAGAGAGAAGAGGAAGCAGGCTCCCTGCTGAGCAGAGAGCCCGATGTGGGGCTCGATCCCAGGACCCTGGGATCATGACCTGAGTAATTATTTTAGATTAGTAATATATGGTTCTATTCACTCATTTTGTGCAAGCTAAGGGATATCTAAATAAAATGTAACCCATCCACAGTTTGTTTAATTAATTAACTAGTTTTCAGCGATGTTATTACCTCTAAATATCTACCTTGAGAAGTTTTGTGTTCTTCTTCTTCTTTTTTTTTTTTAACCATTTATTTATTTATTTGTGAGAAAGAGAGAGAAAGAGAGCATGAGTGAGAGGCAGAGGAAGAAGCAGACTCCCCTCCGAGGAGGAAGACCAATGTAAGGCTCAATCCCAGGACCCTGGGATCATGATCTGAGCCAAGGTACACTTAACCGAATGAGCCACCCAGGCCCCCAAGTTTTGTGCTCTTAAACACTTTAAGAAGTCCACACTAAATTCAGTTTAGGAAGCAATTCTACAGAGATTATCACTTCTTCCGTTAGATGTGGAACAGAAAAAATACTGATGCAAACACTAGACTTACAACAATCAGTTTGCTTCCTTACCAAATAAAGAGTTGATCTGCATTTGACCTATACAGCAAAGTCACCTTTCAGAAGAGATATCATTGAACAGTAAAACGGACCCACTCATGTTTCCCTTTGTGCTTTCTTTTTCCGCGGGCTCGATGCAGATTATGCCCTAAAGAATGACAGTGGAATTCCATGATGTGGATGAAGCTTGGGTCTCCGAATGATCACGTGGAGGAGAGCTAATGCACTGGCCTAAGTTCCCTACCAAGACAGGAGCAAGAACAAACATTTAAAAAAAAAAAAAAAAAAAGAACAAACATTCTGTTGTTGGAGCCATTTCACACTTTGGTCTGTCTGTCATGTGCTTCAGTCTACCCTCACTGTTATATTATGAGAAATATAGTGTGTGAAGTTAGTGAAATCAGGGGGACGTGTAAAGTCATCAGGACCCTGTTGACAAAACAGAGAAACAGGAGAAGGGAACTTCAAAACGTGTACAAAAGCAAGAGTTTGACCAAAGAGAGTTAAGGTTTTGGAAATGCAAACTATACATACATCATCACTAGTTATGTTGGTAATTTGTGCCCAGCTGATATTATTAGAATGAGAACAATCCCATAAAATGAAGTAAACAGATATCAGAGGTCTGGCATGCACTTGCTCTAGCTAGCTTTATTTGGAGAAAAATTCTGGGGTGGAGTGTTGGTGGGGAGGGATTTGCGCTAAGACAGACCATGGGTAAAACAGGAAAGAAGTTGAGGGATGTACAAAAAGGTTAACTTGAGCATGTCTGCGATCTTCTTAGGAGTACTGGGGGCATGTTTTGCGACACAGTTTGTTCAAAGTCAGGGAAGATAATAAACCTTACACTTGCCAAGTTCACCTGGTCATTATAATTGACATCGCTGCCAGGAATGAACCTTGAGCTAGAAAAGGGCGACTATCCTGGGATTGTAGCATTTGTGGCAGCTACTGCTTAGATGGTAATCCGGGCCAACAAGAAATCGGGCCCATCGAGGGGTGGTAGAAGTAGAACAGGAAATCAACAGTATGTTTAAGTGTCAACAATTTAGCCACCCTCCTATTCAAGGGCATTTATGTTCTTACTCTTTTGCTGGCCCAAACCATATTGCAGTGAACAACCCCGAACATTCATATATATCTCTTCATGGGATGTGAGTATTTGTGAAGAATGCAAATTCCTAGACATAAATTGTGTTTGGCTCTTTTTCATCTCATCACTTTTTGCTATTATTTTTCTTAACCTCTCAATATTTTCTTTCTTTCTTTTTTTTTTTTTTAGATTTTATTCATTTATTTGACAGACAAGAGATCACAAATAGGCAGAGAGACAGGCAGAGACAGAGAGAGGGGGAAGCAGGCTCCCCGCTGAACAGAGAGCCTGATGTGGGGCTCAATCCCAGGACCCTGGGGCCAGTATCCGAACCGAAGGCAGAGGCTTTAACCCACTGAGCCACCCAGGCGCCCCAACCTCTCAATATTTTAATAGTTTAATAGTTTTAATGGTTAAAAAACCCACAAAATATGTATTAGGATCCTATGGCAGCTGGTAACAGAAAATATACTTCACGATTATTAAAAGAAGAAGAAAGGAGAAGTTATTATCTTATATAAAAGTGTCCTAGTAGGATGACTTCAGAATTGATTTATCCAGTGGCTCAACATCATTGAGGACCGGGGTTCTTTCCAACTGCCCACTAAGCCCCTCTCTGTATGATCACTGTCTTCAGGCTAGCTTGCCTCCTGGTGGCAAGGTGGTTGTAGGGGATAATACATGGTCCCTCTTGTGCCTCTTTTTTAAGAATGAGGAGATTCTTTCCCATTCCTTCTCAGGAAACTTCCCCTAAAATCATATAAACATATGCCTGGATCAATCGCTGAGAGTGAATGGGACCCTCGTTGTTAGACCAAACAGGACTTACCCCCTGGGACTGGGGCAGGGCCAACCTTTCCTAATGCAGAAGGCCTGGGAAGGAAAACATACCTGTAAATGACCAAGGTTCTATAAAATAAGAGAAAAGGGAGGAGGAATGGTTGTTGGTTAGACATCTAACAACATCTGTAATAGATCATGTGTGTTCTGTCTTCTTCCAGAATAATCTGTGTTGTTAACATGCCTAAAAAATTTGAGAACAGAGGTCTCCTGGGTGGCTCAGTGGGTTAAGCATCTGCTTTTGGCTCAGGTCATGATCCCGGGGTCCTGGGATCAAGTCTGCATAAGGCACCCTGCTCAGAGGGGAGCCTGCTTTTCCCTCTGCCTCAGCCTGTCCTATCTGTTTGTGTTCTCTCTCTCTCTCCCTTTCTCAGATAAACAAGCAAACAAATAAACAGATAAATCTTCTTTTAAAAATTTGATAACCACATGTTGATAGATGGTAGTTGGTGAGTGTTGGGTAATGTATAGAATTGTCGAATCACTATGTTGTACACTTTAAACAGACGTAACATTGTATGTCAACTATACTTCAATTAAAAAAAAACCCAGAATCGAATTTCTTATCCATTTTGAGTAATATTTTTATCAGTGTGTCATTATGGTATTATTGAATTTCTGACAACCACATATACCTTCAGAGATGTATTCAAAGTAAAGTTCCTTCCAGTTTAGGGGAGCAACACAACTAATGCAATTTAAAAAGATATTTAAAAAATTGTTTTCATTCTTTTGAAATCAACTCACTAAATCTCTGTTATAATGGTCCTAGAAAAAAGAAAGAGCAAATTTGTGCATGAGAAATCTTGTTTCAAGTTTGTAAATCTTTATGTTGATTTAAAATAGAAACACCATCTTAATCTGCTTGTATACTAACTCCTATTGTATTGGCCAACTCGTATTTTAAAATACTAATTTGACCTTGAAGATTTATTCGTACACTTTTGGAGTAGACAAATGCTGCACATTAATTAAACTTGACTTAGGGACAGTTTATTGGCTTCATGCAGGTTCAAAATTTAGATGTTGTTTTTCATTATAGCTGCAGGTTCCAATCACAATTCATCTCAAACTGTTGTAATTTAACCCCTTGTTTTGGTGGTTTGAAGACAGTGCTTATCTGAGAGGATTTAAGATTATTTAAGAAATAAAGTGTAGTAGAGATAGCTATGGTAGGAAGTTTTTGGAATAGTTTCAAAATCAGGGTCCTTTTCATATTATAATGAATGCATTTTTATTTAAAATTAAAAAAAATTTTTTTTTAAAGATTTTATTTATTTATTTGACAGACAGAGATCACAAGTAGGCAGAGAGGCAGGCAGAGAGAGAGAGGAGGAAGCAGGCTCCCCACTGAGCAGAGAGCCCGATGCAGGGCTTGATCCCAGGACCCTGGGATCATGACCTGAGCCAAAGGCAGAGGCTTTAACCCACTGAGCCACCCAGGTGCCCCCCTTTTTTTAATTTTTAAAGAAGATTTTATTTATTTATCTGAGAGAGAGAGAGAGAAAGCATGAGCAGCGGGGAGGGGCAGAGGGAGAAGGAGAAGCAGACTCCCGGCTGAGCAGGGAACCCAATGCAGGCTCCATCCCAGGACCCTGGGATCATGACCTGAGCGGAAGGTAGACGCTTAACAGACTGAGGCACCCAAGGGCCCTCCCCGCCCGTTTTTTTTTTAAAGATTTTATTTACTTATTTGAGATAGAGAGATAGCACGCATGCAAGCATCAGCGAGGGGGAGGGGCAGAGGAGAGGACAAGCTTAACACATTTTTAAACATAAGCAAAGATAAGCATGAAGATTTTCAATATCATCATCTCCAACACAGTGGTCTGTTCTAAATTTTAAATCTAAATGTTTTCTTGCTCCCCACTGTCTCCTTTCCCTTGGCTTGCCATGGAGTGTAGTTGTTATAATTATATTGTAAACATAAGTAAATAATAGTAAATGATATTAAATAATATTTTATATAAATAATAATAGTAATAATAATTAGGGCCTTCAACCTCCTCAGCCCCCCTCCCATCCCCAACCTGGTTCTCTGTGTAAAGTTACCAGCTTGCCTACTGCCAGCATCATATCCGGATACCCACGCCTCAGTTCCAGTGTCATTCAGATTCCCCCATGTCTGGTGCGTTACGCCTTCTACATACCACTAAAGTAATTTGGTCTCTGTAAAGACAATTCACTAGTTTGGCCTGCTTTATTTATTCCCAGTTTTCCTTTGGAGAAGCTTCTTTCTAGCTCTTAGTTCAAGTGGTTTGGGCAGGGCTCTAGAGGTGGGTATGGAACCCAGGCTTGCCCAGTCAGCAAATCCCATTTACCTGTCCGCACTGAAGGTCAGAGTGAAGGGCACACAACCCGGTTCTTCCAATGAGATGCATACTCAGAACTTTTTGATGCTACTGGGGCTTTGATAGAGTGAGATATAAGCCTGGAGCTGCTTACTGACTACTATAGAATCAAAGAGACAGAAAGAGAACGAATTTCGGTGCTATCATTTGAGCTGTTGGACTAGCCATACCTGAATCCTTGCCTCAGTACTTTTTGGTTCAAGTTGCATTTCTGCCAGTTCTGAAAATGTTCTGGTGGACCATCATTTTTCCATGCCCACTTAACCCCTCCTAGTCCCTCTCCTAAAGTAGTCTGTCCTTTTGTCTACCCTGACAATTTCATTCTTTCTTTGAAACAAGAGTGGAGTGTTGATCCCACGTGAAACCCTCCACAACAACATCTCCCCCTAATATGAGAGACGACAGTTCAGTGTTCTGCAAAAATTTATTATGTACAAAGCATACAATGGTTTAATTGTCAATGTGATCATTAGTCTATGTAATTGTTAGCCTATTGTTAGACACTACTTATTGCCAATCAATCTTCCCTCTTTCTTATGGTAGAATCCCTATTTCGTTTGGAGTGGCAATATGCTTACCTTAAATACTTGTCTTTCCAGAATTGTTTGTGGTTGAGGTAGCCTTGCTGCACAATTTTGACCAGGAAACTTGGAGGAATGTCTAGGAGAGATTTCTGTTTTCCTGATTCAGGCCATGTTCTTTTCCTCCTCTAGTCTTTCCTTTCCTTCTCTGCTATCAGGAGGTATGAGATCAGAGGTGGAGCTGCTACCTGGAGGCCTTGAGTGACAAGCCATACACGAGTGATAGTGGAGCAGAAAGATATTTAGGGCTACATCCTGGATGACTCTGAACTGCCCATCTCTGGCTCTAACTTTGACTGGAATATACCCTATTTAATTAAACCACTGTAACTAGATTTTTACATTTGGATATTTTATTTGGATTGCATCCTAACAAACAATTTTGCTTAAGTCTATGATCTTCTTAAAAATAGAGCATAGGCTTTTACTTCTGAACCCTGAATATGCCCAAGTAGGTTTGTAGTCAAGCTTCCCTCTAATGCTAAAAATGGGATTCAAGCCTCAGATCCATTTCAATCCCCAAATCTCCTTGTTTTATTCTGTTAACCACTTACAATGCTAGCTCTCACCCCAGCATCTACCTCCTTCTCCAGCCTTTTTTTTTTTTTTTTTTGCATGTTGTTTTAAAAGGAGGCCTGAGACCAGGAAGCAGAGATTGGTTTCTACTTCTTTATAATATGGATTGTTGTTGATACTACCTTCTTTGCTTAATAAACTCCTAACCATTTATTCAAATTTGTTCTTGTTTCCATTTCATATATGGGACTTGTAAAGACTCCAATATGAGACTGAAAGTTCAGATTCCTTAGAATATGGTTTCACTCAGAAAACACTTAAAACAATAATTCTGATAGGAATTCAATATATTAACAGCTGCCAGTATTGGTCATCAAATTCAGCTCCTTGAGAGGCTGCTTTGGGCCTTAGGTAAAATTCTTCATCATCCTAGATAAAAATGCATTTCCTTAGGCCCTGACTCTTGCCCCAGGGGACCGATCAAGCTGATGGTGATGATTATTGTAATGAGCAGTAATTACTGTTGGCTGAACACTGATTCCAGAATTTCTGAAGAAAGAAAAAAAAAAGCCAGCTATTATTATAGCAAGGAAGAGAACTTTATTCCATATGACATGCACTGTTTAACTCCCATTAGCAGTAAAGGAAAATTATTCACGTATATTTCTCATTCATCAGTGGTATCAAAGAATTTAAAATGGGCATCCTCCAATTAACTTCTGAAAGCACAAGTGGTGTTATCACCCTGAAGGAGGCAAAACTAGTTATGTCCTTTCATTAAAAAGAAATTTACTGGAAAAATAGTCATGTCTTAAATTAGCCACACAAGGGCTTTTACTCTATAAGAAGCAAGGACTAGATTCCTTAGCTCTTCACTAAAGTCACTCAAAGTCAGAGGTGCTGATAGGTTAACCAATTGCAAGAGAAAAGAAAGCCCCCAAATTGGTTGGTAGCTTCTTGCTGAGATGAAGGAACATAGATTATATGATCCAAGATTCTTTGGGCCATGTGACTTAGAGAACCTAGATGCGACCTAGAGCCAAAATAGTGATTATAATCATCAAATTTCAAACCTCTTCAAAGGACATTCAAGAAAGCCAATGACACTTACTTGTGCAACCTTGGTGCTGCCCTTAGAGACGAGGTATTGTTTTGGGGTGCCCGGGTGGCTCAGTGGGTTAAGCCTCTGCCTTCGGCTCAAGTCATGATCTCAGGGTCCTGGGATAGAGCCCCGCATCGGGCTCTCTGCTCAGCGGGGAGCCTGCTTCCCCCTCTTTCTCTGCCTGCCTCTCTGCCTACTTGTGATCTCTCTCTTTCTGTCAAATAAATAGATAAAATCTTAAAAAAAAAAAAAAGGCGAGATATTGTTTTTCGATTTCCTCTGAGTTTATCTTACCCAAAGTTTTTTCCTTATAAAACTCTACTCCTGGAGAATATCTTTGAAACTAGTTTTACTGACTCTTGAGATGTCAGCTAAAATCACCTCATTTGTTGAAAAAGTGCCACAAAGAAAACTAAGTAACACCATAAAAAGTGATGGTTGGATGGTGGCTGTTTTAGAATAAATGGTCAGGGAGAGGAAGTAAGTTCTGAGCTGAGCTAAGAAGGAGTTGGACCATTAGAGATCTGGGAGGCAAGCATTTTAGGTAGACCAGTGGAAATGAAAGCTTGAAGACCTTCTGCAGAACAGAATGGGTGGGGAAAGGACAGGGGCTCCCTGTGCTCAAGGAAACAAAGGTGGGAATTGATGGGAGGAGCCATCTGAGAGGAGGTTTGAGGAGCAGGCAGAGGCTGGGTTAGATTGGCTTTAGCAAAGAGTTTCTATTTATTCTAGGTGGAATGGGAAGCTGTTCTATATGAGGTGATCTCATCTATGTTTTTCAAAGATACATAGGCTGCTGTGTAGAAAATAGATGTTGTGGGGTGACAGTGGGGATAGGAAATGTCAGGAGGCTATTGTTGAGTCTACGTGAAGAATGATGGTGACTGGACTTGAGTGGTAAGAAGGGGAGAGACATGAATGGATTCTGATGCATTTTGAAAGAACAGCCAACAAAATATTCTGATGAACTGAATACAAGATACGAGAGAAAAACAATCGGGTCTGGAACTGGGTGGACAATGTTGCCATTGAGTGAAACTGGAGGACTGGAGAAGGTGCAGATTATTTTGTGGTGTTAGCAAAGAGAAATTGTGGACATAATGAGGTTCCTTTTAGATATCCAAAGTATTGCTTGAAAGGTGAGGCTGACCTTGATAACAGTGTTTTCACTGGAATATTAGGGAATGGGAGAGACTTTAATGACAACTCTTTTAAAGATGTTTTAAAGTGAAGAGAAGCAGGGAGATGGTGTGTTACCCAGATGGATGTGGAGTTAAGGAGGTTTGTTTTAAGATTGAGGATACTCGTTTAAGATTGAGGATACTTTAAGATTGAGGAACATATTTGTAAATCATGGAAAGAAATGCATTCCTATAAAGGGAAGAATGAAATGCATTCCTATAAAGGGAAGAATGAAGTCCCTTAGAAGATGAGAGGTGAAGAGATCAAGAGGAAAACCAGAGGGCTGATCTTTGATAGGAGTAGGAACTCTTTATCCAGAGCCAGTAAAGGGGTATAGGATGTGGATACAGATGTGCATGGTTTTATAGATTTGGAGGTTGGAAGATAAGGAATTCCCTCCAATATCTGATTTCCCCAGTGAATCATGAGGCTATGTCATCAGCCAAGAATGGTGAGGAAGGGAATGGAATTTAGAAGATTTGGGTTAGAGAATAAAATTTGTAGTGTGGTAAACTGAAAATTTGAAAACATAGGAGGGTTTCAACCTGTGCCGTGTGTCCTACTGAGATTTGTGATCATGGATTTAAAGTTAAAATAAGCAACGTGGTCAGTTATGTGTTTTTCCCTAGGGATCCTTGGGAGCTTTGGTTCAGACATGAAGTAGTTGTGGCAGTGAATGCCATCGCATTAGGGGACTTCATGAGGGAGACGAGAGTGAGGAGGCGGCGAGCATTTGCACATGATTATAATTATGGACTATGGGAGCCTAGGTACCAGGACATGAGAAAGTGATGAATGGTGAAAAAGCAATTGGGCCAATGGATCAAAGATCTCTATTAAGGTCAGAGACTTATTGTGGAGAGAGCACTTGAGTAAGTGAGTAGAAATCATCTGGAGAGCTATGAACACATAGTTCATGCCCTACCTTCAAAGATTCTGATTTGGTTAGTGTGGATTGGAACCTTAGCATCAGTGTTTTTATTTTTTATTTATTTATTTATTTTTTAAGATTTTATTCATTTATTTGACAGAGAGAAATCACAAGTAGTCAGAGAGGCAGGCAGAGAGAGAGAAGCAGGTTCCCTGCCGAGCAGAGAGCCCGATGCGGGACTCGATCCCAGGACCCTGAGATCATGACCTGAGCCGAAGGCAACAGCTTAACCCACTGAGCCACCCAGGCGCCCCAGCATCAGTGTTTTTAAAAGGCTTTGTAAGTGGTTATAGATTCGACTTTGGTTAAGAACCACCGTGTAACAGGAAGATGGACAGTTAGTTCGCATTTAAAGACTAGTGGTTAGTTGAAGGAGAGGAGCCACTGGACAAATGGTTGTTTGGTGGCTGCAGACCTGAGAATGAACAAGGGTTTTCTCCTCCCCTGATCAATGTCCGAATGGGTACATTTGAACATAACTATGGTAAATATTAACTGGGATGATAATCCCAGCTATTAACAGGAGTATATTTCCATTGTTGCAAACATTCTTTCTTTATGGGGCTCTCTGAGCTTGCTGTGGTATGGCAGCTTGGGAGAAGAAGGACAATCTCCCCAGCATGGCAAGGCTCTGGGAGGACCCTCTCAAAGCATCTGAGTCATGAATGCTCTGAAGTCACTCATAGGACCTCTCTCCTCTCATCGTGGATGAATAAATGTTACCTCCCAGTATATAGCCAAAAGCGATAAAAGAAAACAATACAAAAGCAACCCCAAAATGCAAATTCCCTATCACCCTCTTCCACTCATTTAATAGATTAAATATAGGACAGAGTTGGGGCTTCTGGGTTGCTCGGTTGGTTGAATGGCCAACTTGATTTCAGCTCAGATCATGATCTCAAGGTCGTGAGATCAAGCCCCACATCTGCACTTAGTGCAGAGTGTGCTAGAGAGTCTCTCTCTTTGCCCCCTTCCCCACTTTCTCTCTCTAAAATAAAGAAATAAAATCTAAAACAAAAACAAAAACAAACCATGACAAGATGTTACTTATGTCCAAATGAGATAAAAAGAATTTTCTCTTTATTAATCGACAAAAATATCATGACTCAACAGTTTCTGAAAAAGTCCTAAAGAAAACAAAAGGTGTCTGTGACACACAACACTAGTTCCTAGTCTTGCTGAATTATGAACCCAGGAATTGCCAGGGTCACCCCAGGGGCCAGAAGAAGGCTAGCTTCATGTGAGGTGAAATGGGTGGGCCTTTCTGCACTGACCCCGGGTAAGCACAAGAACCAGAGAGATAAGCTTCCAGGTTATAAGGTCAACAAAGGGCCTTTTACCTGCGTGGCCACAAAAATATCCAAGTTGCAGAAGACATCAAAGAGAAATCAGGGAAAATGCCATGTAGTGTTTAGCCATGGCTGGGTCTGAACGTTACCAACACCAACTAAAGTCAAATGTGGCCAAAGAACTTACTGAACTTTCTCAAGAAGGGATCTCCTGCTTATTCCTATCACTGTGCAGGGAGGGTGAGCAACAGCTTTTAGGGGAGGGGGGCGGAGGGAGCATAAACATTTTAAAGGAAAATAAACTGCGCGGCTTTAAAAATGTTAAAGATGCTTTCTGTTGGTTTTAATCTCAAAAAGAGGTGAAAATGATCAAACAGTGTCCAAAAGGGTAAATTAAAAGGTACATTTGAATGTAACTACAGTAAATATTCACTGGGACGATAATCCTAACTGTTAACATGACCATGTTTCCATTGTTACAAACATTTGGTTTAACTTAATCCACAGAATATATTACTGCCAAAAGGAATCTCATTGACAAGAGCTAATGCATTGGTTACTCTTAAAACTATCCCTTTTTAACTGTTGACTTACTGGTAGTGTTCATCATGGAAAAGACCATTTTTATTACTATTGTCATCAATCTCAGTGAAGTTCAGAGATATTTGCTTGTAGTCACTACAGCTTAGTCCTTTGCTAGTTAGAATCCACATGTGTGAACAAGAGCCCAGAAGTTCCGGTGAAGCTACATTTCTATCGGATGACAGTGTGACTGTGATTGGATCTGTTGACAGTGTTTGGCAGAGCTTTCAGTCCAGATTCTTTCGACTAAGTCCAAAAGGCAAAAGGAAGCAGAAACAACATGCACAGTGAGCTCATTAAAAATGTCTTTAATATGATCAGCCTTGCTTGGAAGTGCCGAGGGTTGAGTGGTAGATAGGGAAGCTATAATACTTCCCTCCAGCTTCTCAGATAATCCCCAGACTCAGATTGGCAGATACCTCCTAACATCTCAGAACTGCAAAGGGAAAACAAATTAGAAAGCATCACTAGATGCCTTCAAAACCAGCATTTCAAAGAAATACTGTAATACAGTGGAAAGACTTTTGGACAAAAAGAGAATTGGGAAATGGAGGTTGAGCCCCAGTTCAATCAGCAAATAGAAAACTTGTCTTGGCCAAGTCATTTCCTTTCTGGGCCTTGAAATTCCTAATCTGTAAAATGAGAGAGACCTGGTATATCAATGGTTTGCAAATAGTGCTCCTCTGGACCCTTCGGGAAAAAGTAGATTGGGAACCCTATCAAGCTATTTGTTATTTTAAGTATTGGAACTTTCTTTGAAAAATGATTTCTGCCACCAAAAAATTTCAAAACTTACATGTTTTGTTTCAAAACTTACATGTTAAAGATGTTCTTTAAGTTCTCTCTAAGAATAAGTACTTTGAGGGACGCCTGGGTGGCTCAGTGGGTTAAGCGGCTGCCTTCGGCTCGGGTCATGATCCCAGCGTCCTGGGATCGAGTCCCACATCGGGCTCCTTGCTCGGCAGGGAGCCTGCTTCTCCCTCCGCCTCCGTCTGCCAGTGCTCGCTCTCTCTCTCTGACAAATAAATAAATAAAATCTTTAAAAAAAAAAAAAAAAGAATAAGTACTTTGAATTTGCAGCAGTGGTTTCCAAATTTTTTGATCATGCAGACTAATCAATAAAAATATTCTTGCCATGTATTCCCAAAATAAATATTCAAAAATTAGATGTGTATGTTACTGTAAAATATATTCCATATAAACCATTTTTCCCAAAATAGAAATGTCAAAAGGTAGATAAAAGTGAAACTTTTAAAGTAAATCATAAAAAATAAAGTAAATCATAAATTTGTTTTTTAACCATTAAAGCCTTTCATTATCATTAATGAACTTTCATTACTTAACATTAATATTAAAGTTTTTAGTGAAGGCAATACTATTTGAATATGCCATATCTTGATTGGTTAGTCATTGTGTTTCACATTACTGCATAGTACCTGTTAATTTTCTACTACTACAGTGGAGCTGCAGAGTAGATCCTCAATATTAATAGTGCTTCGTGTCAGGGTCTATCTACAAACAAAAATTAAATAAACAGGTTATGGCTCTGGGATTTTCAGAATCATTCAAAGATTACAAGATATTGGAAGATAGTAAATTCAGTGCTCTTAATTCCAGACAGAATATTCCACTCTGGTTTAAGCAGAAAGATTTTATTAAAAGATAGTAGGAAGTTTACAAATCTTTGAGAGGATCAGAGAACCAGTGTTGGATGCTTTATATAACTAGAAGAAATGCCCTCCCACAGCACAAGACTGACCTAGTGAAACAAAGTGGCTGTCCCTGCTGGCTTCTGAACGTGATACTTGGGACTGGATGCTAGAAACTCCCGCACAGCTCTCCCAGGAGTTCTGGATGCCTCTGCCTCTGGGCTTGTCTGAAAATCCATTGCCTCCTAGTGACCCCTGCCTCACACGCTCACTCCGCTTCCATATCTCTGTAGGTGAGTCTGCTGCTAGAAGGTCTGCGCATGACTCATTGCAACCAACAGGGTGGATCTGGTCATGGTGTTCCCTAAGGAGTCCTGGTAAGGGGAAGGAACATATTGGAGAGAATGGCTGAGAATGAGGAAAAAGCTATCCCCTTCTTGGGAGGGACCAGTGTCCAAATTACCAAGTCCATGAAGGCAAAGCTTGGCTGGCAGCTAGACTGGAATTGATCTTTGAGTGGTCCTGAACAAGAAAGTAGAGGGAGCACCAGGGCTTCTAGGTAACAGTCAGGCCTGGCTTCTGATGAGTGGCTTGGCTGCTCTTGGTTAGGTCAGCTTGTCAGAGTTCATGTGAAGGAGGGCGGAGGCCAGATCCAGAACTAAGGAAGAGGAGAGCCATAATGAGTTTGGAGGTCACTGCTCCTAGGCAACGAGGTTGAGCTCAGGCCTGGGTCAAGACAAAAGATAGACTCAACACACAGGGTGAGAGCCCAGTGCTCAACACCTGTCCAGAAACTAAAACCCACTTGAAGCACACTTTTGATTCTGGACAGGGGAGCAGACATCCACCATCAGACCCTAACCACTGGGGTAAAGGTGTTTCTTTATACTACCAGCCCAAGCTCTGAGGGTTCAGAACTGTCCAGGCTATAGATATTCCCAATGGACAGGCTAGATGAAGGCAATGTGCTAGTCATTTACTGATGCACAACAAACCACCCCAAATGTAGTTGTGTAAAGCAAAAATCATTTTACTATGTTAACAGAGGTTGTGGGCTAGGAATTCAGATGGAACAGGGAAGGATGGCTTATCTCTGCTCCACAGTATCTGGAACTTTAGCTGGTAAAATTCAGATGCTTGGAGATGACTCAGTCAGCTGGAATCCAGAGGCTGGAATCCACTGGGGACTTTTTAATTCACCTGCCTGGCACCTGAAGGGAGATAACCCAAAGGCTGAGCACAGAGGCGACCATTGGCCAGAGAGCCTATGTGAGGTCTTTCCATGTGGAATGAGCTTCTCATTCTCATTAGAGCACCCAACTGAGAGCATTCAGAGAGAAAATGTTCCAGGACACCAAGACACATAGGGAGAAGCTGCATGGGCTTTTATGGCCCAGTCTTGGAAGTCACATAACATCACTTCTGCTCTGCCCTGTTGATTGAAACAGTTACAAACCTGCATGGATTGATGGAGAGGAGACATAAACACTACCTCTTGATTGGAAGAGTGTCAAAAAAATGGGGCCATATTTTAAAACTTCAGCTAAGAGAAAATAAGAAAAAGAGAAAAGCTCAAAAGCATATCAACTCCATGTAAATACTGACTGAAGCTTGCTAATAAACTAACCCAGTTTAGTTTATTTAAACAATAAAATAATTGAAGACTTGTCATGTAGTAAGTAGTGTGTTATGTACTAGGAATACAGAACTAAGGCACAACCCTCCAGGAATTCACAATCCACTGGAGAAGACAGATGAATGTACATTGTTGTAACTAAAGGTCAAGTGAGAAAAATGAACCAAGACAGATAATATACAAGTGCTGCAAAATAGCCTTGAGTAAGGGATAATTAATATAATAGAGAGTTGTGTTGTCCAGGGGGAAGCATAAGAAGTTAGAAATTAGACCTGGATTGGAATCCCATTGTCACTATTTCTTAGATTGAGCTATATAAAAATGCTTTTTCATGAATAAAAATGATTGAATATCAATTATTTCATATGGTTCAACCCAATACTAGCTTGGTTACCTTGAATAAGTCACTTAACCTCAAGAAACATTGGTTCCATCACCTGTACAAAGAGGTTAATAATGTCATAGAGTTATTTAGAAAAATAAGGTAATACTTGTAGGATGTCAGTGTAGTGCTTTATAAAAAATAATCGCTAGAGAAACAGTTGTTTTGTAATTAGTATTACTATCATAGAAAGCTTTAGAGAGGAGGCTGAATCTGATATGACATTTGAAGGCTCAATATGCTTTTTATTTTATTTTATTTATATTTATATATTTTTAAAGTTTATTTTAGGTGGGCTCTATACCTAGCATGGAGCCCAACTTGGGGCTTGACCTCATGATCCTGTGATTAAGACCTGGGCCAAGATCAAGAGTCACATGTTCAACTTACTGAGCCACCAAGGTGCCCCTGAACATGCTCTTGATGGCAAGATAAGGGAGGTGGGATGAGTGATTTTATGCTGATCAGAAATGTGTGAAAGCGTGTTTTTGTGATTCTACTTATAAGTGACATTTGGTTCTGCATTTGTTCTGGGATCTAGACATTTATTTTGAATAAAATGAAGGTTTTTATGGACTAAATAATATGCAATCCCTCCCTTCTCAAGTCACTGAATCATTCTGTTTAATAACTAAAAACGTTGCTGAAATTAAGAAAAGGAAGTCCTTTCTGAATACTGAATACAAAAGGGAATGAAAATCCTGGCAGCTTGTAGTTGGGGAACAGAAAGCTTATAGCTTTTAGAACTCAGAGTTTAAGTTTAAAAACGTTCATGGAATCAAGACACGAAGTTCTGGTTCAACACTAGTAGGGAAGTTAGAACTGATATTTTCACAGGAAGTTGGTTTTCAAAGAGTTACACCATCAGTGAAACGCTGATCTAGAAAATCATCAGCTCACCAGAAAAGACATAACGAGAAATCTTCTATTTCATCTGGTTTCTAGGTTACAAAGAAAAAAGTCTTCCTTGACAAATCTTTCCAATAGGCCTACTATCACTTATGTCTGGTTCTAATTACACTTCCTCTATCTTTTGGAAAACCCCAGGGAGATAAATAAACTTTAAAGTTGATGATATTTGGGGCACCTGGGTAACTCAGTTGGTTAAGCGTCTGCCTTCAGCTCAGGTCATGATCCTGGGGTCCTAGGATTGAGCCCCACAGTCAGTCTCCCTGCTCAGCAGGGAGTCTGTTTCTTTCCTTCCCTCTGCCCCTCTCCCAACTTGTGTTTCTTTTCTCTCTCTCTCTCTTTCTCACTCTTTGTCTCTCAAATAAATAAGTAAAATCTTTCAAAAAATGTAGTTAATGATATTCCTTTTACCTGATATTTGATAAAAGAAGTACGATGTGAGGGAGATCTGTATGCAATATCTGTTACCCCATCAATCACCACGGTTGACTGAACTGATCTGGCTGGCTAGGTATATGTCTCCTTCTTCCCTCACCACTCCATGTGTTTCCGTCCTGAAGTTGTACACTCCCTCAAAGAGGATAATCTTCCCTGATAGAAAAGGGGAAGAACGTTCTTCCATCAAGGGTATATGAGTAGCTGCACTCCCCTACTAGAAGCTCCAAACAAGCTCTCAAGGTCCATTTGAAGGAGAACATAGGTTCTTGAACATAGGTTCAAGCTTCCAAGACACCAGACACATCCAAATGAGGTGCTTCATGTGGCAGTCTTCCTTTCTTTAGGGGGAATAAAAAAAAATGTAAAATTACTTTGAAGGATAAGTCTTCAAGTAATATTAAATACGATTCACACAGATAAAGTCTTCCTAAAGGTGAACTAACAGTCCAAAATTCTAAAATATGGGAAAACAATTTATTTGAGCAATGGTCAGTGAATACAACAAACAGCTGGATTAGGCCTCCAGCAACTTCAAACAATAGAATTGTCAGATAAAAGAAATATGCTTAAAGTGTTTAAAAACTTAACCTTGAACCTGGAAATAAAAAGACAACAAGGCAGTGCTAAAAGATAATGGGAACATCTAAAAAAATTATAAAAATGAAAAAAATATATAAATGGAAAAAAGTTAATCAACAAGTTAAATAGTTGATTAGACATAACCAAAGAGAGAATTAGAGAACTTGAATATAGATCTGAGGAAATTATCTAGAATTAAACACAGAAAGATTCAGATAGAATTTATGAAAGAGAGGCAAACAAACATGGAAGACAGGGCAAGAAGATCCAACATGTACCTACTAAAGAGCAAGAAAGAACAAATTGAGATGCTGAAGGAGAGGCAGTTTTAAAATAGGTAATGTGGAGCACTTTCTTAAATTGCTGAAAAGCAAAATCCTCACATTTAGAAAGGGCCACAAGTTGTTAGCAAGATATGGTTTAGCATTGGAGGACAAGGAAATTTGGATACAAATACCCCTCAAGGGATTTACAGTCTGTTAGGAGGTACCATAGAGGTACACACAAAACAACACAGAAAGAAGAGAGCTGCAGTTATTGGTGATGGAGAGATACTGCTTCCTATTAGAAGAACCATATCAACAGTTTACTGGAGGAAGTGATGTTTGTCTTGGATCTCAAAAGATGGATAGACTCAACATGTGAAGAAATGTAATCCATCCTACACACCACTGCCTAATTAATTTCCCTAAGACATAGTTCTGATAATGTCAACCCTTTATTCAGAATTTTCAAGATCTCTTAATTATTTTCGAGATAAAGCCCCAAGTTTTTGTCTTTCCTTCAAAGTCCCCCTTGGCACGTGTCCAACCTATCTTTACAAACCTATTTCCCATAAAGTGTTCTCTTCAATCTCATAACTCAGACAGATTAAGATTCTTAATTCTTCTGGTGCATACCTCATGCTCTCACACCTCACTTGCTATTACCCCTATCTAGAATACCCTTGAACTAAAGGCAAAAGTTTGGGGCCTTACCCTAAAAATAACTCAGGGATATTGACAATTCTGACTAGGAGAAATATTATCAGAACTGTGCTTTAGGAAGATTAGTGAAGCAGTGGCATGTAGAATGAATTAGAAAAGGGGGTTCTGACGCTAAGGAGCCCATATGCCACCATTCTTATGTTGTACTCATCTGGGAGGCACAAGTGCACAGACTGCCCATTTAGAGTGATGAAGAAACCTGAATGATTGTTGATTGTGTAGGGATTTTGGACATGAATGTTGTGAAAAGCTCAGCATAACATTAACACAACAGAAACAGATGTATCAAAATAGTATTCATTATCTTGGCTTCTCTACATTGGTGCTCCCACTGCAACTAGAAGTGAAACTCTCCTAAAGCCCGTCAGAATGCCAAATGTCCTGATGTATACAGTATACGCAATTTCAGAGCTTCAGTTCAATGCCAGCTATCTAAGAGAAAAGCTGTATATGAGTTGGAGTGTCATCTTTTTGCCTACAGACTATTACTTCTAAATGGGTATGAGCCTAGACCAGTTTTAAAATTATAATTTCTCTGTGCAACAGAAAACTCTTCCTCAGTTTTGAAAAGTATTTTTCAAGAGTATTTATAGAATTGATTTGGAAATTTTTCTATTAAAACCCTGCATATCAGCATTGTATTTTAGAAAACATTTGAAGTCCAAATCTTACCATATGTCAGATTTCTAGTACCTCTACATGATGTTTCAAAGTAGGTAATTCAAGAGATCAGTTCCTACAGTTTCTTGTGGGTACAATTGATTCTCTGTGCTGAAATTGTTTCTTTCCCAGTCTCAGAACTGTGGTACACTTCCTTACCTTAACCTTTGGAAATGAACTGCTTATAAAACATTTGCTAAGGGACATGCATCATCATTAAAAAAAATAGAGCTTTACCTCCATAGGTACGTTTCTGGGAAAAGTGAACATAAATCAGATTTTTGTAAGTCAAATCATATTTTAAATGTCTCAAGGGAACTCATTATTTAATAAAATAGCATAGAGAGAATAATCACATTGTGATGTGGCTTTTCATGAAGCAGGGCACACCTGTATCACACTCTGTCATGGCTGTGGGCTTCACTCTATAGCTGAGTTTGAGGGTAGCCAGGTCTGCCTTGGACTCAAGTCAAGGGAATTAAGTTACTGAGTACTGAGGATCTTGTTACAAGGCAGTCTCCTTTATAAGCTGTGTCAGCACGAGTCCTATAGTTAGTGCTTTATAAAGATGTGGAAAATCTGCTATATCTATAAATTTTAAAGTACATTAGACAAATTAATTTGCTTTGATGATGTCTATATTTTCTTATGTCAGCCATAATTATTGGTTTGACTAAAGAATTTTAAAGTACTGCATATGTAAATTTCACAATCTTTTATTTGCCATCAGGGATCTAGACTCAGTCAATGGGTTCATATATTGATAGTAAAGATAGCAACTAGATTCGTGAAAATCAAAATTTAAAAACACTCAACAAACAAACAAAAATCCTGTAAATAAAATATTTTTAAAAAATAAAGAGCACTTACTAATCCCATTGAAAACCACTTTCTCTTTGAATTGTCGTGTGGCTTGCATCTTATGAGAGAATATGGTAAAACAGATACATTAGATATCTTCAAATTATGACTTTGTATGTATTGTCCAGCGAGACTTGCAATCAGGTGGTCAGGGGAGGAGTGGTGTCTCCATCAGCGGGTTTCGGTGGCCTGCATCATGTGGCTCAGATTCTGTATCCTGAGAGATGGTCAATACACTGCTTGTGTGGGAGGAGCTGAGTAAACCCTGATTCATACTGACAGTAGGAACGATTACACAAGAATTCCTTGAAAATATGTAGCTAAAATTCAATCACGTACACACACATTGGTGCCCATTCAAACTGCAATGTTAAGATCTAGTTGCCCCAGCCAATTTTATATACACCAAATGCTCAGTCTTTGAGCGTTTGAGGGGACATTTTGCTGAGTAAAGAAAAAGTATCTCATTATAGATGGGAATGGAAAGGGCAGTGTCCAAGACCCCTGACCAACACACACACAAACACACACACACACTGTAAGTCTTATCATTATACCAATTACAGAATGCCGGAACTTAGAAGTCTAAATAGCTTCATTTGTCAAATTTCTGCTATGCAACAGACACTACATAGTAGACCCTGCTTACATGGTCTTAATCCTCACAATAACCCTGTAAAATATACATAATTACTCCCATCATACAGAGGAGAAAATTGGGACTCAGAGACATACAGCAACCTGTCTAAGGTTACACAGCTGGTAAAAAGCAGAACTGAGATTTGAATGTCCAAAGGTTTGACTCCTATAAAGTCTTTCAACTTTATCTTGCTGTTCCAGAGTTTGTCTATTGTAAAATGGCTCTGAAATTTGAATACTGCTATCTTTTCCTAACACTGGCAACCAAGGCTTCAGAAAGAGTTTCAGAATCTTTGATGGCATTTGTCTTTTTTTTTCAGTCCCCCCCAAAAGCTCACTTAACAGAACATACAAAATCTAGCTTTTAATTCTTGAAGATCTCAACTTTGAGCTACTGACCACTTAGAATGCTGACAGCTTCCAGGCTCCAGATCAACCATCTGAGTAATGAAACTAGAATATGCAGATGTCACAAAGAATTCTTCCTATTCCAGTATAAGAATCTCTTCCTAGAGCATTTTATGGAGGAGAAAAGTAGAACTTAAGTATTCATACGAAAAGTTTCAAATTTGATTGTGTTCTAGGTTCAGTATAACAGGTGTGTGATTGAGTTCAAGAACCTTCCAGAGAGAGACAACACCATAGTAAGAACTTAGTGATGTAAAGCATTGTGCTAGTCTATGGGAAGAGGGGTTAGGAATGTGAAAAAGAGGTAACGGTTACTTTAGCATTATCGTTCACAAAGCATTTTTAGACATTAATCCCATGAGGGAAGGCATGACTATTTCTCTGATGCATTGAGAAAAAAAAAAAAAAAAAAGCTTAGAGAAAGTAAGGCATGGACTCCTTCAAGAAGCCAATAGCTGAAAGGGGAAGATGTGGAAACAAAGAACTCTAATGTAAGGAGGGAGAGATAAATGTCAGAGACTTGACAAGAGACTGGGCTGGGGGTGAGAAGGAAGTAGAGAGGTGTGTCATCTGGGTGATGACCAGAATCCTGGGAAAGCCTCATCGGTGGTCTTGAATCCAGGAGTCAATTGATGAAGAGGGCAAGAGTTTCTGGGATGGGGCAGAGGAGTTGTAGCTTTGAAGAGATTGGTTCATTGACTGCATGCTCTCCCATGACCAAGGCAGACAGCAGTTTGGGTCATGGAGGTGTCCTGACCTAAAACAGAAGATAGAAAAACGGCCAGGCACCTTCTAGAGCAGGCTTTTCAAACTTTGGCGTTCAAGTTAAGGTCTTGCTAAAATCCCAGTTTTGATTTACTAGGTCTGGACTGGGACCTGAGATTCTGTGTTTCTAATAAAGTCTAGGTAACGCTTGATGCTGCTGATCCGTGGGCCACACTTACCGTCGCACCCACTTCCCCTAGGAGCGTTAGAAGAGCAGACTGCTTGGGTCTCACTGCAGACTGACTTAATCAGAATTTGCATTTCAACAAGATCCCCAAGGGGTTCATATATACATTTAATTTTGAGTATCACTTTTCTAGGTTCTTCTTTGATCAGTAGAAGGGACTCAAAGGAGGTCCAAACTTCCCCGGGTATTGCATACCAGCAGTCTGTTTTCTCTCCGGAGTTCCCACGGGAAGAGATTTGTGCCCCGTGGAGCTGCTCCTCCTGATCTTAAATCAGTAGCGACTCCGGGAGTTGATCGCCTCATAATCCTGGTCGCTGGGTTCCTTTCCACCCTAACCGGCGCTTCCCCGGGGCGCTCCAGCTGTTTCCCACCCCCACGCCCAAGCAGCTACTGTGCACAGCTGGAGCCCTAGGCAGCGGGCGCACCCGGAGCTGCGGCGGCCGGGGAAGCCAGGCGGGGGCGCCGCAGACTAGGCTGTGCGGGAGGAGGCTGTTCTGAGCCGCAGAGGGCGGCCAGAGCGACGGGCGGGGGAGCGCGAGCTCCGCATCTGGTGCCAACCCGCGCGGCCCTGGCGCGGCCCCACATTCCCACACCGCGGGAGCGGCGGCTCGCTACCTGGGAGGCGGCGCGCATCACCCGAACCTGTGTTTCATAAACCCGTCGGGAAATGGTTCCCAGCCTCGAGGGCCAGTAATCAGGCCGACCTTCTCTCGGAAGAACGGCTGATTATAATCCCCGAGCTGGGCGAGGGCCTCGGGGACCTAGATTTAAGTCGACTATATAATATCATTATCATTATTATTATTAAAATCCAGCCACCCCGCCCCACCTTCCCTCCTATGCACTTCTGAAGTTGGGGGTGTGGGCTGTGGAACGACCAGAGGGTTGCAGCAGGATTGTAAAACCTAACGATTTGCTAAGAAATCGGGGCCGAAAAACACAATTTACAAAACGGCGAGTTTTACAAGGTAGAGAAGGTAACTGGGCAGAAAACGCACGGCCGCCGGACCCTCGCCGCGCGTGCTCGCAGGAGCGGGCTTGGCCGCGAGCGCGCCTCTCTCCAGACGCGCCGCTGGGGCCGCGCGACGATTTCGCTGGAAGAGGAGGCTGCCTTGGAGCCTCGGACCCGGCGTCGGCGCATCTCCGAGAGGGCCACCAACAACGCCCTGAGCCCCCTGGAGCCGCCGGCGCCCCTTCCGAAGTCGCACTCTCCCTGCCCCTCGCCTGCCTCAGCCTGGCTCTCTGTCCTCGCCGGCGTTCGAAGCCCGCATTTCACCGCGAGCCTCCCTTTCTGGACAGAGCTCAGCGGACAGTTTAAAATTAACACCTTCACGCAGCCACTGCTGCGGGGATGTGCGCATTTCCCCCTGCGTCTGTGTACGCGTGTGTGTCTCCGAGAATGTCAGACTAAACGGACACCCTTAACATTTATTAGAGCCTACGTGTCCTGTCTCGAGGCTTATCGGGTTCGTCCAAACTTGTGTGTGTGTGTGTGTGTGTGTGTGTGTGTACGCGCGTGCGCGCGTGTCTCCACCCTCCTCTCGCCTCCCCACCCCCGCCCGTGCAGGGCGAAGTAGTCCTATATAGCGATGATAAATATCCCTGTTGATCACTTGATTGATTACCTCCCTGAAAGGTCACGCGGGCTCGCAGTAATTTCCTTTTGCCTAAGGCTCCCTTTTCACTTTTACTCCGGCACGACAGCTCCGAGTACACGGGATCTTTATTTTTTATTTTAACCCCTAAATGCAACCCCTCCCGAAAACAATGCAGACAAGAAAAATCGAATAAAATCAACTCGAGACCTTTTAGCTCACTCGCAGTCGCCTTCCCCATCTCGCTCCTTTCTTTCTTCTGCCCCCCGCCACTCCTACTGCGACCCCCTCTCCCCAACTCGAATGTATTCTAGACACTATTTAATAGATGAGTGTCTTGCAAGTAAACTCAGGCGTCCCTTGGGTCTGCATTTCATGTCTGTGACTCTCTCTTTCTCCCGTGGACTAAAAATTCGGATTTAAACCACTAGACAAGCTATTAATTTAGCTAGACTACCCAGGGTCCTGAACCCAATTAATTTCTAATAATTATAGCCCAAGGGGGCTAGATAGATCTCCCTGCCTCTTTCTTTTATTGCCACTCCACGCCACCGAGGTCAGCGTATAATAATAAAGTGTATATTTTGAAAGCGATCTCCAGAACAGTGAGTTATTGCAATGAATGAAAATTGTTTCCATTTTGGCTAATTGAGCCCGTGGCCGAAAGCTAGAGCTCTGAGACTAAATAAAGAGGACTGTTTCCTTTCAACATGAAGAAACCCCTGCCTAGCTCTGGTCACCCAGCGAGAGTTTAATTTCTTAACAGCCAACCTGAAACCCAGCGTTGGGTAAACAGTATTAATAATTGCATTACAATGATTAAATTAATCTTGCTGGTAGCCAGGAGAATATAGGTTGAATAGCAAGATGTAAAGTTCACTGCACAAAGACAATAGGCCAAGAAATACCTCCATAAAGAATTCAAACTTTCTTCCAAAGACACTGTGGGGCTGGTTCAATTATAATTCGAGGAAAGGAAAAGTTCCTGTTGCATGCAATGTATTAAAAATCAGTTCTTTGCCTTTTTTAGCATTTATTCAAGAAACATAGTTGGAGAAAGCGTATACTTCTCTTGTCCTCTTCCACGACCCTCTCCCTTTCAACTCCCATCTTGATCTCTCCACTTCTCAAAAAAAAAACTCCAAAAAATTTTTTAAAAAGCCAACAAACCCCCCAAAACAAAATATGACAGTAATAAAACAAGCAAATCCAGACAGCCCGTAAGCTCATCGACTTTCCAAGGAGGCACTTTTTCCAGGATGCTCGCTTCCGTTGGAGAAAACGCAAAAAACGTTGGTACCCATGCCCCTCGAGGAAACGAATTTCAGGAGGAGAGGGGGAGGTGGGTGGTGGGGAATCGGGCAGCGAGGGCAGCTCGGCCAACTTGTTGGAGGCCTCTTTTCTCTTGGGCGAGCGACAGCTTGGACGTCCCGTCCGAGGGTTTTAGGAATCCGAGGGGTCGCTGAACAGAAAATCACCTGCTCAGGTCTCACGGCTGAGACTTGGGACAGGTGGAACTGACGGGGTTCGTGTACTTGGAAGTGGGAACCCGCCCAGGTCCGCACGCAGGGGCCGCGGCGCTGCAGGCGGCGAGCGCAGTCCGCAGCTGCTGGGCGTTTGCTCCATCAGGTTAAACACACTTGAACTACCAACTTAGCTTTTTTATTAACATTCACCTAGCGCAGAAAGCAAATGAGAGAGGGAGGGAGGGAAAGAAGAGAGGAAAAGGAACCTAGCTTTCAGGTTTGAAAATAAAAGTGATGATGTTCTGAATACTTCGCAAAAAAAAAAACAAAACCAGTAGAAAGAATGATGCCTTGTCTATTCACAATGCTTTGGCCCTAGGGCACAGAGGAGTTTGTGTTTATTATTTCAGTTGGAAGAGGTTGGATTTGCTCGTGTTCCGAAACTCTTGGAAAGACCAGGCATTCGCAGTGGCGGCCGCGACCCCAGGGGACTTTAAGAACCAGAAGGGGAGGGTGCTTCGGCGGGGCTTCACCCTCGCGCCCTTCGCTCTCTAGAAAAGTTTAAAAGACAGGAGCTTTAAGTTTGGGGACTCCGATTTTATTTTCCTGAGTCTTTCATATCCGACCCAATTCCCTTCACAGCCCCCAGCCCACCCCTGGACCGACACGTGGTTTGTAATTTCTCAGCAGAAGCAATCACCGCAGCTTCACATGTGGGTCTTCTATTTAATCCCGGGGTTGGTTCCATGGTACCTTCGTTTCTTAGAAAATTCTCTGGCACTCCTCTTAACCTCCTGTCCTCAAGTGGACCAGGATATAGAACCCCCTGGGGATAAGATGAAAAGAATTAATGAGAGCAGCAGAGGGAAGGAGAGTAATTCCTTTCACTATTTTTTTTAAGCTTCCTGGGGCTGAGAAGGTGAATTGCAAAGTCCCAGGCAGAGCCTCCTACTGTTCTGGGAGCTCTTCCTCCCTCTGGGGTCTCTTTCTTCTCTCCTAGCGGACAAGGCCTTCGAGGTTCCGACTGACGGGAGGAGTCGTGTCCTCAAGCGCAGCCTATCTGTCCTCTGGCCTGGGTGAGGGTCCTCAGGGAGTCCTTAAACTGATCAGAGGCAGCTTCTATGAACATCTTGCCAGCCAGCCTAGTGTTTCTCTCCCTAGTGACTCTCTTACCTTTCTAAAGGTTCTCAATCCCCCACTTCTCTTTTTCCTTTGGGGACTTACTGGTCAGAGGGAAGGCACGACTCCACCTAAACCCAGGGGAGCCTGTGAACTCACATTCAAAAACCTCTGGGTAGCCACACTCAGAATGTTGAAGTGCCTGGTGATTTTGCACCCACCTCCGCTGTGTATGAGCACACTGTACACTCTGGATGTACAGACCAACAGGAATTGTATTTGGACTGGCAAAAAAAGCAAAAAACAAAAACCAACAAACAAAAAAACCAAACCCACCTGCCTGTTCAGTCTGGAGGGGATGACTTGTGTCCATATGGTGCTTACCAGAACCTTCTCTTTTGGAAGGTGTTTTATTCCTGCTCTGTGCAATTCCTTCCTTTGCTCCCTTTCTTTTCCTCACATTTCAACATTACACATCTGTCTCTCTTGGGACCTGTACTTAGTTCTCTAGGGACCTGTATCTTACATCCACATGCTCCCAGAATTACACAGCTCTGGAGAAAGACATGGTGGGCATCTTTAGCCAGGTGATCCTTTGAATTTTTATTTCCTCAAACAGAGGTATTTTACAAGCCATTGGTGAATGCCCCTTAAGCTTGAACCTTGCTATTTGCTCAGGACATTCTCAGTGATCTTTCTCCCCCTCCCCTGCCTTTGCCAAACTCATGCCCAGGGCTTGCTTTTCTTTTCCTTTTCCTATAAGTGGAACATCAAGGATGTACTGTTGCAGCAAAGAGACTGAAAAGATTGTAATTTTCTTTTACGGTGTCTGGCAGGATTTGCAACAGATATTATTGGGGACATAAATACCTCATGGAAGGTATTGAACAAAACTGTTTAATGCAAGGAGGTTGTACCAAGAGAAAATCCATATGTAGTTGAAATTGATTCATACCTTGAACACAGCTGGCCCCTTTAGAATTTCCCCATTTCTATGTGCCCACTTCATTGGTAAATCCTGTAATTAAAGCAAATCTCAACAATGTATTTTTCAAGGGCGGGGGGAAGAACCCCCCCCCACCTTCTCTTTCTTTTGACCCCCAAAGGTTGTGGGTTTAAGCGAATGAGTGAAAATGGCTGGCTGGCTGGCTGGCTGAGCTGCAGCAACAGGAGATGGGGGCAGCCGTGGGGCAGGCCGGAAGGTGACAGCCGACCTCAGGGAAGCAGGAGGTCTTGGATGTTAAATGCCTGAGACTGTCTGGACCTGGGAATCAAAGGTGATCATTACTACTTGGTGGGAACAGACCACTGAAATGTTCCAAGGGTAGCTTCAAGCATTGGTATTATACCTAACATCGAGAAAGAAAGCAGTTACTTATTCAGCTTTCCACTCTGAAAGCACAAGCCGCAAGAGCTTCAGTAGCAGCAGGAGCGGCAGCAGATTTCCTGAAGTTCAGGATGATTCTTTCTCCCGGATCAGTTGTCAAAAGTCCTGTCCTTCTCAGTTCTTTAGCAGGGAAAAGATTTTAAAAGCCCCACTTCTTGCTTTCTCCGTGGATAGTATAAAAAATTTCCTGCAATTTATGGTGGGAAAAACAATAACAGTAACGATACAGGCTTGTTGGTGATTCCAACATGAAATCAATCCTTTGCCCCGGTCGTTTTATTCCGCCCCCCTCCCCCGCCCGCCTTATTTTGGGGAGAGGTGTCTGCTCCCCTCTGGCTCCCTGTGCTCGTTCCCCGCCCCCCGCCGCCCTCCCCGTGGCTCCCTTTCTCCGCCTCCTCAGCGATTGCCATCTGACAAGATCTCCAAATCAAAGTGATAAATCGCTCCAAACTTTTTTTGGCGGCGCTGAGATGTTGGAGGGGCGTCTAGCGCGCATGTGCGAAGGTGTCCGAACTGACAATGCTGGAGAGATAGCGAGTGTGGATTGAGAGAAAGAGAGAGAGGGAGGGAGAGAGAGTGAAAGAGGGAAAGACAGAGAGTGAGTGTGTTTAAGTGCGGGCGTGTGTGTGTGTGTGTGTGTGTGTGAGAGAGAGAGAGAGAGAGAGAGAGAGAGAAGCGAGGGAGGGAGCGAGAGGGAGAGCAAAAGAAGGAAAAGATCCAAGAAAAAAAAAACCCAACCACACACCAGCGGCTGCAGGACTGGGCACAGCATGAGATCCAAAGGCAGGGCAAGGAAACTGGCCACAAGTAGGTGCAATATCCCTTTTCTATTGGCTTTCCCCCTCCTCTGCCATCTTGCGTATCTGTCTCCAGCGCTCCGGGAGGGAGCGCGCAGCTGCCTCTCGCGCCGGGGCCCGGGTGGAGGGCAGGCGCAACGCAGCCCCAGCAACCTGCCGGTCCCAGACTTCGCGCCCGGCCGCCCGCGCTCTCGCTCTTGGTTTGGGCGCCAGAGGAGCCGGGGCAGCCCTTAGCCCCGCGCACCGACCAGCTGTGGCAACCCCGGGGTGGGGGTGGGGGTGGGGGCAGCCAAGACCCGGGTGGGAGGGAGAAGAGCGCGCGAGAGCAAGCGGGAAGGGGTGGGGTGGGGGGGGGGGGAGAGGAGATGAGAGAATCTCCCCCTCCCCTCCCCTTCCCCCCAGGCGGAGGAGAGTTGCCTCTGGCCAACCAGCTAGCCCCGGGTATGGGAGGGGGAGCGGGGGATGGGGGGAGGCGGGCTGGGGATGGGAGCGTTTTCGAGCCTCGGTTTGTTTCTGGGGTTTGGGGTGGGTGGTAGGCTCGGAGGGAGCCACAGTGGCGGCGGCGGCGGGCAGCCGTGGTGGAGTTGGGAAAAGTTGCGAGGCGGCCGCTGGAAGTTGCGCGGGCTGGCGGGCTGCGCCGAGCTGCGGTTGCGGTAGTGGGCGCTGTGCGCTCGGCGGTGCTCTGCGGCGTGCGCCGCGCCGCGGGACGACTGGCGTGGGGAGTGGGGGAGACGAGAGTGGGGGCTGTAGTCGCCGCGTCTGTGGTGGTAGTGAGGCACGGGCAGTGCGGAGCCACCGCCTCCGCGGAGCCGAGGGCAGGTGAGGAGAGAAGAGGCCCGGCGAGCGCCTGGACAGTGAGGAGGGCAGGGCGCACAGCCAGCGGCGACGGCCGCCGAGAAGGGGGCCGAAAGGGCCTGCTCCCGCCTTCGAGCCCCAGGCTGGCCGGGCGCCGAGTGACCCCCAGGGGGCGGGCTGCCGGGACCTTAGGCCCGGGAGAGAGCACGGCAAAACCTCTTGTTCTTTTTCTGGATGCAGCCCGGGTCTCGGGTCACTAACCCTCCCCGGCGCCCCCTGCCTGCCCGGCATGGAGCGGCCTTGGTCACGCGGGACCAGGGAGATTGGGTTCAGGGCAGGGGCGGCAGGGTCCCCATCCCCCACTTTTCTCACAGAAGTGTTGGGGGACTTCGCCTGGAATTGTCCGCGGAGCCGACACAGTCCGGAAAGGCAGAAGCCTCGATCGGGACTGTAGGCGTTAGGGCTGTGTTTGTCCAGACGCGCAAATGTAAGGGGACTAGGAGGTACCGAGACCCGGAGCAAACCCGAGCAGTCCAAAGCCCTCCTCGAGGTGTCAGCACGCGAGGCTGGAGCAGCCTCGGGAGGGGACAGGCCGCCGTTCGTTCTCCCACTTGCTGGAAAAACACAACACAACACAACAAAACACAACAAACTAATTGTTTTGCTTGTGGACCAGAGAAGAGAGAGTTGGGGGTGGGTAGAATGCTTCTCCCCAGTAAAATCCCCAATCCCCCCCACCCTTGCATATTAAAACCAAGTACGTCCCCACGCCTTCCAGCCTCCCAGGTCCCCACTGCAGCCTCGCGGAAGGCAGCAGCACCTCTGCGGGCTGGGTTTCTTTGGCAGTGGGAGTCCGAGGTCTAGCCCAGAGAGATGGTGTCATCGCAGGCTCCTTTCCAGTGCTTCGTCCAGTCCTCACTCAAGCACTCCTTCACTTCCCAGTACGTTTCCTTTCGCCCCCGTCTCAGGGATCAACCTAAATACAGGGCTCTTGGGCCATCAGTACATCTGTTTCTCTTTTGGATATTGTTCATTTCACTTAGTTGCGACACTGTCAAAGGGCGCCAGTAGAAGACCTTTTTTTTTTTTCCTGCTTTCTTTTAAATAAGACCGATGTCTTTATTTTCATCTGAGGAGGAATTAAATGTACATATGTTTGGAGGCCTGGGGGCTTCAATTTCGGCTAAAGGTTTGGAGTGTGTGTGTGTGTGTGTGTGCGCGCGCGCGAGGTTGGAGGGTGGGCGGATGAGAACGGTGTGGGGTGGGGGGGCGGGAAGCGTGGAGAGCCTATTTCAACCATGCCTAAATTGTGAAATGAAAGCCGAATGCTTTGCGCCTCATTGCCCGGTATCCGCCGAAGTGAAAGCAGAACACAAAACCCTTCGAATTTTGTTGAGGAACTTTTTCAACTCTATTAATTGCCAAGCTATACGCCATCCTATTAAAATATTCCCGCACGCACAGCCGGCTCAACATCCAGAAACTGAACGTCGTTTTCCGATCTGATGATACTTGTCATTCATTCAGTGGGAGACTCATTCTTTTTGTCTCTAACGTCTCCAAGGATGCCGCTGCCGCTTTCCGATAACTAGATAGGAACTCTCACCAACTTTCCTCGCTGAGCCTCAGGTTCTCGCTCGCGCTGCCCCAGCTGTTGCCACTGGGCAGCCTTTCTCAGAAGCATCAGTCACAATCTGAGTAATAAAGGAAATCACGTAAAAACTAGGGATTTTTTGTATTTTAAAGGGCTATTTCCTTCCCCCTGCTGTAGTGCGTGAGTTCCCTTGAGCGTGGCGGAGATAGTCCGTGACCCCTTGCCGTGCAGTCCAGCGAAAACTTCGCCGCTCTCTCTGCACCGGTTTCTTTCTTTCTTTCTTTCTTTCTTTCTTTCTTTCTTTCTTTCTTTCTTTCTTTCTTTCTTTCTTTTTCTGGGTTAGAAAGAGACAGTGTGACCAGCATACTTTAAAAAACATACCTACATTTTTTTTTTAATGCAATGTCAACATTGTAATGGAAACAGATCACATAGGAACAGTAGTTTTCTGGATTTCTTGTTATTCTTTTTGTCTTTTGGAAATGTCTTTGGTGGCCAAGTCCTGTCCCGATCTTGGCTACAGTACAGGATCCCATGGACCCTGAAAGTACCCACTGAAGTTAAGCCCAAATGAATGTACAGCCCATGTTCCAACTTATAGAGCTTGTTTTTTCTTTTTTCTCGTTCTTTCTTTCCTTTTTTTACACAATAGTTGAAACCAATAAATTCGTTGCAAATCATTTGGGAGGGATAAACCGTTTGATTAAAAATAAAAAGAAGGGAAAA
Source organism: Mustela erminea (assembly GCF_009829155.1). NCBI lineage: Eukaryota > Metazoa > Chordata > Mammalia > Carnivora > Mustelidae > Mustela > Mustela erminea. The sequence continues at coordinate 126,898,483 of NC_045614.1, forward strand.
GCAAGAAGATTGACAGTCATAAAAGCCCTTGGCTTTTATTCCCATCTTTAAGAAAAAAAAAAAACAAAAAACAAAAAACCCTAAAAGCCAAGCGAACGCTGGCAGTTCCGGGAGGCTTCCCAGCGGTTTTTTGGGGCAGCAGCTAGGAGAGCACCTGGGTGGTGCCAGGATTGCCAGTTGCAACTTTTTTCTCCTGGTGATGGGAAAGAAGTCAGGTTGGGTTTGCCCAGCCTGTCTACAACCGAAACACGGAAGCAACCCCCACCCCACTTCCCTAAAGTGACACTGGGCAGGGTTTCAATCACAGCACTGAAGGAGTTGCAACGGGTAACCCCCCCTTAGCTACCGGCCCCCCAGAAGTCTCGTAAAGACCCAGAAGGCGATGCGATTAGCAAGACCCCCGAGAGAGGGGCACTTGTTACTTGTACACTTGATCTTTGTCTCAAAAGAGTCTCTTAAATAGGTAAGGAAGATGACGACCCTCCCTCACGTGCTTAAACTCCTCACCTTAGCAGCCCAGTACCTAACAAAGGAAATGTGCACCCAGTTTCCAGCCTGCATTTCCCGTATGCCCACCCATTTGTGTTTTTCCTCCATAGTTAAAAAAGAAAGGATTTAAATACAGGGTTTTGTTTAAAAAAACATATTTTACTTGTTTATTTCAGACTGCTTTTGAGGAGGAAAAACGCTCACCCATCGGAGGCTGAGGCCCCTTCTAGGAAGGCGGTTTATTTGCCATTACTTGACCATTACCCTGGCTTAGGGCTTCTTTATTGCACTTGGCACTTGGAGCGCACTATTCCTGCAGCATTTCGATGTGTTTCGCAAAAAAAAAAAAAAAAATCTATGTTTAGGAGAAGGTTAATAACGCTTTTCATCCCCGCCCCCCCATCCTAAACACTGTGGAAGGGTACACGGTTCATTAGCTGCAGAGGCAGGAAGGCTGGAAAGAAAGGCTCCTTTTTCAGGTTTTTATTTGTAGGGGCTGAGAATTTGCAGGTCTTGGCGATGATGTACGTGTGGGTGTGTGCATAAGTGTGCGTGAGTGAGTCCTTGCGGGGTGGCCCAGTTCACAGGTTTTCTGAGCGGAGGCCTCTTTCTACTACCCGGGGCCAGGCCTCCTCTGCCGACAGACATTCAACATGTAGGTCGCTTATCGAATAGAAATTAATGTGTCATCCTAAGAAAATTTTGCTTCCTTCTTCTCTTTTATAAAGTTGAAGGTAGTAACTCTGTAAGCAGTTTCCCTTTAAACATCTTGTTGTTTGGAAGTTTGTTTTATTTCCTTTTTGGAATTTGGGGCCAGGTTATCGCTACAGACGTGACCTGGGGCAGGGAGTACAAGGTTGGGGACCCCCCAGGGCAAGAAGGGCAAAGGAGGGCAAGAGAGAGGCGACTTGTTACCCTCCGCACATCTAGCTCGGTCTGTCCCCTCTCCATTTCACCTCTGGTGGAAGCGGGCCGTGAAGTGGAGAAACTTGACTTGTCACCTTCTGGCCGATGGCTCTCACCCCGTTCCTGAGGAACTCAGCTACTAGAAGAGCCCTAGTTCCAAGAGCTCAGTCCAGCCTCCCACCCCTCGTCTCAAAACTGTCACAGGCAGTGGAAGTGGGCTCTCTTGAGAAGTGCGGAGTGGAGCTGGGGAGGCCCTAGTAGGAGCTTGGCTGTGGCCGCCCCCTAGGACCCCCACACGTCCCACCCCAGCTGCTCAGCTCCTGGCTGTCAAGCTTAGGCCAGATCTTCCCTCTCCAGCCTCAGAGGTGCTGCGTGCCTGGCACCCTGCTTCTTGTAGAGCATGGTTTGCACTGACGGTATACACGCATGTGCACACACACGCACCCCTCTCTCTCCCACAGACACACAGGCTCACATATCCCGGGTGAAGGAACACTCAAGTGAGGAGGGCAGGCACACCATCATTCACTCAACAGGGCATGGGGAGAGAGGGGCTAGGGGGAGACCAGGGAGACGGGAGACGGGGAGCAGGATAATGATGCCAGGCACATTTTTCTGAAGTGGTGGTTAACTCTTCCTTGGCTGGAAGCCTCTGCTTCAGGCACTTTCTAAAAAGGTCGGTGGGGTCTGCTTTTCTTTTCATCTGGGCAGCTCAGGATGAATCATTAGTTCCCTCCCTACCCCATTTGCCACAGTCCTTTTTCTAAAATTAGATTTCCCCCTTCCCACTCTTCTGGCCTTCTGAGTTTACCAGAGTATTCTCAAGGAAATTGGCTGTGTAGTGAGAACAAGTGTGAGCAAGGGGCTAAAAAAGGAGACAAACAAATGGAGCAGAAAACAAGAGAGAGAGAAAGGAAGACAGAAGCAGTGCGTCTCCTTCCAGATCTCCTGTTTGCACACAGACTGGTATTATATTTTTTTTTCCCCAGTAAATGAAAAAAGTATAATCCTTGTTAATTATCCTTGCTTACATGCCATACAAGAAACTTCAGAGATGTTTCTACATAAGGAAGAAACTGTTTACAAAACTCTTTCAAAAGTGTGACATATCGCTCTAGTTCAGCACGAAAAAGCTAAACACACTTGCCCTCCTTTGAAGTGCCTTGGCGAGGGCAGCAAATTCGAGTGCGGTTCAGATATTGCTGTGGGTATAACTAATGGCCTCTACCTATTTAGCTCAAGTGGGAGGAGAGAAAGGCCTGAATTCCTTGTCCACTGGGTCCCTCTGGAGACTGGGTTCTGGCTCCTGGCCAGTTCTGTACAATGTCAACATTGAATATTTGAATTCCCAGACTCTATTTAACAAGTTTCTAAATAAATAAACTCATTGTGTGTCTGTGTTTAAAATTATTTCACCTCTTTCATAAAAGCTATAGCATCTTATTACATTGGGCTTGCAAGTTGATTTTTTAAAAAAATAAACAAACAAACAGAGCTTAAGGCATTTTAGTAGGCAGACCTTCACCATATGTATGTTTTGTAAAGACATTCTCTTCCTTGTGTAGGCGCTATTTCTATGGATCTTGGGCTGTTCTGTGTCCTGTGATAGCGAAATGTAGTAAAAAGCCAAGCTAAATTCAGAAAGTCAGTGAAATGTTAATCACATGAATAGGGAGGCCTGAATGTGTAACTGTAGTGTCTTTAGATATTTGATAATTTTGTCTGCTGGGTCCTACAGGGGATGTGTCCTAAATGGATATCTGTAGACTCTCCAGTCCGCAGGTATGGGTAGGTCTAGGGTTCTGCCCAGATGATGTTTTGTTTCCGGGCATTTTTTCTTTATGCGTGTCTGTCTTTGTAAGTTGGAAAGGGTAGATACACAAATGCTATCCTCATATTTCAGTTTGATTTTGAAAAGGACTACGTGATTTCTATGTTTTTAACTAATCTCTTAGTATTTGAACATCCACAGCGTTTTAACGAAGGTAGGAACATACTTGTTCTAAGGAGTACATACTTAATAATAACAATAAAAAAAAATGCAAGTTCTAGTCCTCTTGGAAGTGTGGACTCCATCTGGAGTTGTTAGGAAAGAAAGTGGAATTCACTGTAATTTATGTGTATAAAGTACAACATTATTAAAAAGAATGGGATTTGAAAGGGCACATAGCAAAACCCATAACAGTTAGCTGGTAACATGGAGAGCTCAAAGCCAAGAAAAAAATACCACCAACCCGTGCAAACCCTAAAATAGATTACAATGACCTCAGCCATTTTCATTTTCAAAAATAATAGCCATGATTAAAATGGGGGGAGTGTTTTACTTGGAACCATACTCTTCTGCATTATTATAAAAGCTGTTTTGTGGTTAAGGAACTGTTTCATTATAGAAAAAAAAAAAAGCAAGTGAATTTTTAATCAAATGCCCTACTCTTCAAAAGCTCTTATTCTTGAATGACTTTTTATTTTAATTTTAGTTGTTATTCTTATTCATTAACAAACATGCTTTTGGCTTGTATATTCAGCCAAATCCTTGACTACTAACTTTTATGACAAATCTGAGAAGAAATGTTATTTAGAAGAGATTTTGCTAATCCCCTTAGTAAATACCTGCCTAGAGGTCATTGACTATATATAACAGGAGGAACCAAGGCTTTCTTAACCTCATTCAAGAACTTGCCTAAAGGAATTAATTTTGTATGTTAGAGTTGTTCAGATTATGACATTTGTGAAAGTCCTTGAATATAGCCCTTGGTCGGCTCCAGCGATGGGCAGGCTTCTGGCACAAATATCAATGCGATCTCTCCATGTACAGGGACAAGCCCCATTTCCTTCTTTCTGGAACTTTGCAATCAGGCTCCTCAGAGTTTGAATCTGGGTGTGGTCCCTTACTGAAAAGCCAGGGCATCTTCAAGTGCCTCTGAAATGTTGTACCTTTCTTTGTAAAGTGGGAGTAATAATACCACCCATCTTGGGCTGCTGTGAGGGTTAACTGGGATGATGTATGCAAAGTACTTAGGTCAAAAGCCATTCCCTAACACATTTTTCATTTTCCTTCCAATATATCATTTAAATTTTCTGAAGAGGAATTTTTTAGACATATTTCCCTCCACTCTATTTTTTATAGTCTCATTTTTAGAAGCATTTGCATGTATAAAGTAAGCATTTTGTCTCTCTTCTCAATAAATCATGCCCTGAGGATAAAGTTGGGCACATTAAAGCTGTATACAAAGCCAAAATAGGCAGTAAATTTATTCTGAAAACTGGAGAATCTTTCTTCCTGGGGAGGGGGACGCTGGGTAAATAAAGTGGTTGAAATTTTAACCTTGGGACGCCTGGGTGGCTCAGTTGGTTAAGCAGCTGTCTTCGGCTCAGGTCATGGTCCCGGCGTCCTGGGATCGAGTCCCACATCGGGCTCCTTGCTTGGCGGGGAACCTGCTTCTCCCCCTGCCTCTGCCTGCCATTCTGTCTGCCTGTGCTCGCTCTCTCTCCCTCTCTCTCTGACAAATAAATAAATTAAAAAAAAAAAAAAAGAAATTTTAACCTTGCTTCACTGATTGTGTCGTTGTATGCACACAGCCTAAAAATAGTTGTGCATACTCTCCCATTGTCATTAGACCGTAATCCCCGTGGATGAACATTTCATTTTTAATGGAATGAGTTTTTAAAAAATTTAATGGTGTTAAAAAAATTTTTATTTCTTTATTTGAGAGAGAGAGAGAGAGAGAGTGCATATGCAGGAGCAAGGTGAGGGGCAAAGAAAAGGAAAGAGAATCTCAAACAGACTACAAGCCAAGCGTGGAGCCAGAAAAGGGCTTGATCCCACAACCCTGAGATCATGACCTGAGTTGAAACCAAGAGTCAGACACTCAACCGACTGAGCCACCCTGGTGCCCCAGTGGAATGAGTTTTGTAAGTCACCTTTTACCATCCTAGCTGAGTTACTCTTCTCTAAATCACGAGAATGGACTAGAGCAGAGCTTGTAAACTCAAATGCCTATAGGATTTGGCAGGCAAGATAAACGAATGAAGCAAAGTGGGTATAAGCACTAAACCATCTCCTATTTTATTTGTATTTTTGACACCCAGCCTTGTATTCTAGAACAAGAAGGAGTGGTGGGGGACTGAGCTCAAGCCTTCTCTAAAGGAGGCAGCTGCTGCTCAGTTCTAGTTTGCTCCTGCCGTTTGCATAAGGGGGCCCAGTGCTGCTAGGTCTCCAATTTTTAAGAGAAGACTTATATCTGGGTTATTATTTAAATTTTCTCTACTTTAAAGTGTTGACTAGGCTCAAGAAAAAATCATCAACAAGCAACATTTTGCAGGCCCAATGAAAAACCTCTGTCTGCTCTGTATAGGTCATGGGCCCTGGGTTTGCAACGTCTGGATTAGAGGACTTCCAAGGGTCCTTCAAAGTTCCAACATTTTACGATATCCACAAGGCTTCCTGAATATTATCTTGTGTTTTTAAGATCTTTATCTTCCTCCTCCAACCTAAAGTTAATGTGTGTGTGTGTGTGTGTGTGTGTGTGTGTGTGTGTGTATGTTTTGATAGGTGGAAGTACTTATTACAGAATCTGATATCTGGCCATTTATCTGGAAAAAAAGTCTTTCACGGCCATGTTGTGTCTTTCTTTCCCTCCATGCCGCTTTATCATTAATTGGCTTAAGAAAATAAACTGAAGAACTCACTACTCCTCTGCTAGCCACTGGCCACCGTTCTTTCTTATTTCTCACTCAACCCAATTCTCTGATTTGTGGGCTGGGGGTTGGGCAGTAAATCATTAGGAGATAGTTTTCTGTGGTTTTCCACAGTGGGAGAAGTAATTTGGCTACTGTGGGAGGAAAAGTTCATCCCTGCCCCATAGCAGGGTCCAGATGTCCCAGCCTGCACATGTGTAACTGAAGAACCCAGCTGATTTTTAAGACATGAGCCTCAGATGAAAAAATTAGTTTTCTTTTTTTAAGATTTTATTTATTTATTTACTTATTTGTCAGAGAGGGGTTAGAGAGAACAAGTAGGGGGAGAGGCAGGCAGACTCTCACTAAGCAGGAAACCCAATGTGGGACTCGATTCCAGGACCCTGAGATCATAACCTGAGCCGAAGGCAGAGGCTTAACCCACAGAGCCACCCAGGTGCCCTGAAGAAATTAGTTTTCAAGGGATGACTGTATTATTTGACAAGAGTGGCTCTCCTTGCAGGAAGGTTTGAGTATATTCAGGGAATATTTGAAAGTTAACACACATTGTTCTTTTTTTTTTTTTTTTTTTTTAAAGATTTTTATTTATTTTTCAGAGACAGAGGGAGAGAGCGCGAGCGAGCACAGGCAGACAGAGAGGCAGGCAGAGGCAGAGGGAGAAGCAGGCTCCCTGCCGAGCGAGGAGCCCGATGTGGGACTCGATCCCAGGACCCTGGGATCATGACCCGAGCCTAAGGCAGCTGCTTAACCAACTGAGCCACCCAGGCGTCCCCACACATTGTTCTGTTTATTATCCTGGGCCGTATTTCCAGCAGAAGTGGTAGGTTAATAATAGGTAAAATTAAGTCCTGAGGACTAACTAGTCCTCACTAATTAGATAGGGTGATAGAATACCAATGCAGGGGATTCTCCCAGTTAAGTGTAGGCTGAGCACTATATACTAGGTAAATTAGTACTCTAGTCAAGGAACTGGTCAACAAATACTTGTTACTTTCAGTTAACATTGTGGGAAAAATCATCATATAATGCAGTGTTTGCACAGGAATCTCTAGAGTAGTGATAAGCCATGCCTATAGGCATTATCGGTGGGTTATCGGATAACATAGCTCCCATTTTTATACCTGACACTGAAATCTAAATTTCTTAGCCTGGTTTAGGAGGCCCTCCCCACTCTTGAGTCAGAAGAATGTGGTGATTCTGAGCCTAAGTTCTGACTTATATGGACCTGAGTGGGAATCCTGACTCCACCGTTTACTAGGTGGGTAAAATGAAGGTGAGCCACTAAAAGTACTTACGTCATGGGAAGATTTGATAAACTTATGCGCATGAAGTGTCTGAAATACAGTAGGAGCTCAATACATGTTCGTTATTATTTTATTAACTTTTCGGTCATATTTATCTCCCTACCCAAGACTGGTCTATTCAGCCTAACTGGTTTGCTCATTCTGCTCCTCTCCCTCCCTTGCTAGCCCAACCTTTTGCTTCCATCTTCCAACTTCTGGCCACAATGTTGCCTTAATCTCTAAATCTACCCAGATAGTACTTTGACCTTCAAAATCTAATTCTTTCCTTAGGAGTTAGTGTAAACCCTCCCTTCTTCATGAGATTCATTCCTCCTCATCACTCCTGGAGATGTGATTTCTCTGTCTTTTTATTCCAATAACATGGAATTATTTTCACCTACCATCATTTTGGCATTTTATTATAAAATCCTTATTTTCAGTATATATAGACATAGATATCTTATTTTTCTAGCTAAGTCATATAACTCCTGGAGAGCCCATTTCTCTTTTGTATAGTGCCCAGTTGTGACAAATATTGGTACAATTAGGTGATGGTGGTTAGTGGTGGGCTTTGGTAGATTATGTGAACCTCTTCAATTTCTTTGCCTGTAAAACCTGCACAGTCAGGTAATGTCAGCACTAGGACTCCGGGATATCTGACACTTTAATTGCGTACTAAATTCACAATTGGCCTTATTTTGACAGTGATAAACCACCTGGAAAGCACATTTGGAAAATAGAGAATTATTCCTAATTTTCACCAAGAATGCTCCTCATTTGCCAGTGCAGGTATAACCCATGGTTTCTTACTTAAATTACAAATTGTTATTGATCTACACTTGATCTCCAGGTTTATGGAAACTCTGTAATGGACTGGATTCTGGAGACTGTCAGTGGAGTCAAGATAGAGATGGTGAAGTGTTTTGTGAACTCACGTATTTCCCAGGGATTTGGGGGTAGTCAGCTTTACAGAAGTCATCAAATGCTGAGTTTTTATATGAATGGTAACCCCCAATATAGGCAATATTAATATAGATCAAAACAACATGAGTTTTGCTCCATATTTTAATATACATTTACGATTAAGGCTCTTGAACAATTTAAGGCTGACAGATAATGATGTTGCATTGAATTTTGTTTTGCTCATTAAATTAATCCCACTCATCCAATGGAGTCCCCTTAATTAATTAATTAATTCCTTTTTAAAGATTTATTTATATATTTGGGTGGGGAGAGGTAGAGGAAGGGACATAGGGAAAGAATCCTCAAGCAGACTCTCTGCTAAGTGCAGAGCCCAAAGTGGGGCTCAATCTCAGGACCCATGAGATCATGACCTGAGCTGAAACCCAGAGTCAGAGGCTTAACTGACTGAGTTACCTTGGCACCCTGGAGTTCCTGGAGTTCCCTTAATTTAAATGACTTCTTCTCTACCCCACCCCCAACCCCCATACCCCATTTTTCACTTCCATAACCCCATTTCACAAATCCCTTATCTTCATGTACCTTCATGGAGAAAATAGGACTCTTAGTGTCTTGGACAAGTGTCCTCAAGTCCTGAACAGTTACAGAGTTTCCCTACCCAAGATCAGCCAGGTGTGACTTTTTATCCTATTCTTAGGATTGTCCGTAAGGCATTGGGAGTCTCTTTAAGTGAGGGCAGAGATGAAAAACTATGGATTTTATACTTTGGTACTGATTATAGACTTTACCTTGACAGGAACTATGAAATTAAGTAATAATAAAATGTTTCATGATAAGATGATACTAAAAATGAATGGAGGGATGAAACAACTCCCTTGGTTTCTGCTAGAATCAGGGTTTGTGACCTTTTGGATTTCTGACATTTGCCAGAATCTGATGGAAGGTATGGAGCTTCTCTCCAGAAAATGCAAATACGCATAGACATTTTCACATAATTTCAATGGTGCATGGACTTCTAAATTCCAACTATAGGTATTACAGATGTCTGCCTACATGTTCAGACTTGATTCACCCTCTGACGTTTATTATATAATGTCCTAAACTCTTAATCAAACTTTTTTTTTCATTATTTTAAGAACATTTTTTTCTGATTATAAAATTTATACAGTCTTCTAACAATAAAAAACGACAAGACTCTATCACCTAAAAAATGAAAGTCCTCTGTGGTCCATGTTCTTGTCACAGTGTCTGCAGATGACTGCTATTCATCATTTAGTGTATAATGTCCTGTAGATTTCCCCCCCCATGCATCTATTAGTATATGCACGTGTGTAGATTTATAATTTTTTAGAGCAACTTTCATTTTTCTTTTTTAAGACTTAACAATATACCTTGAACCTTTCCCCCATCCATATGTATCAACCTAACACATTCCTTTAAAGGCAGCAGATCTACCGTTGTTTGGATGTCACACATCTGATTGAGCCAGTCCCCTATGGATGATGCGTGGGGCATTTCCAGTTTTCAGAACAGAACAGAACAGAACAGAACAGAGCAGACAGAGGAGTTCTCCAAACCAGGACTGTAAGGGAAAATGAAAGTGAAGTATACAATTAAAGGAAGCTCACAGTTCAGGGTGAAGTGTGCTGGCCTCTGAACCATGGGCACAGCAGGGCTTTGGGAAGGTCATAGAGGGTTGCCTCACCCTGTCGGGACAGATCAGATTTCCAAGCATTGTTATCCCCCGAGGGACCAAGGGTAGAACTCTAGAGCTGAGGTAGATTTTTGTAAGATCCACTGTCATATATCTGTGATATTCCAAGCTTATTGGATTGTTCTGGACCTCATACTCATGCCCCCACTCCCATTTTTCTCCTGCTGCTTAGAATCAGTTGCAGTTGAAATCAATCCGCGTTACTCTAACTGGATAAGGATAAGGGTTTCAAGCCTCAAGTTTTCTTTCTTTTTTTTTTTTTTTTAATTATAATTTCTTTGTTTGCCTGGTCCATTGTTATCACACTGCCTTATCCTTTTATATCCACCTTAAGATCTGATGGGACTACACAAATGCAGAAAGTTATGTGAAGCCAATAAAAAATTTTTGATGTTCTTGAAAAAATATTACCCACAATAATTTCTAACCTACGAATTGGAAAGACCATTTTTATAGGAAAATGTGTTTCACTGGGTAACCAGGCTATGGGAAAACTTTTATAATGGAAACTATCTCTTACTTTTAACTATAGCATCAAAAATATGACAGTATAATGTTACACACTAAAGCCCATCAGATGCAAAATTCCAGTTTTTGATTATAAGTTATAAACCAGGATAGAGAGACTTCTGAAAAGTGGTTTTCTTTGGCAATGATGTTGTTGATTAAAATATAAAAAATTCAGAAAAAAATTAGTTCAGCTCATTCCTTTACACAGAAGGTTACAAAAATGGAATAGCTGGGTTTTGGCTCTAGTGGGAACAACTTTGCTTATTAAAGCTCATTGGACTATATTAGATTAAAAACATACTAGACATTTTAGATTGGATTTGAAAAGGTACCATTCAAGGAATTAAAATTAAGTCACATAAATCCTTTTAAGAATTAATTCACTTTGCAATTTTGATTCCTTGGAGTACAGTATATGTTCCAAACTCATGTATTTTTTCTTGAGTGCATAAAGGTTGTTCCATGGAGCATTACTCTTGTTAACATTTTCAAAGCGTATTTTAGCTGAGATCAATCAAATCGAGTCAATAAATGGTTATTGAGTGCCTAGTATATATAAGGCATGATGAACAAAATCCTAGAAACACTCGCCTTCCTGAAAATATTGACATATACCCATGACAGTAGTTTATTAACTGAGACGAAGATCACTCTGTGCCTGTTGCTGGTTATCAGTGACTAAAGAGAGTAGTTCCATGAGCTTGGAATACTGAATCCTGTGCCTGACTTTTCAAATATTTTGTTAACATTGTGAAGTCACACACCCACCCATCTGAGTGTTTGGGGGTCTTCCATTTGAAAATAATACCGTACTTCAATTCTCTTAATACCTGTCAGATGTGGAGGTCATTGCCTGCTCCACTTGGGTGTTAATGCTGAGATGGTTTTCATTCGAGATACTTGAAAACAAAATCAGACTCTTTTAAATGCTTGCTGTGACTATCACCCACCCATTCACTCAATAGCTATTTACTGAACACCTATAATTCTAGGCAATGGGAGGGTGGCTGTACACACTCAGACAAGGCCATTGCTCACAAGGAGATCCCATTCTGGGGCAAAGAAATGTACATGGTCATGAACTTCCACATGCTGACTTCTGGTATGAAGAACTAAAGCAAGGTGACTTGCTAGAGATGACACATAGGGTGGGCAGCAAGGTGACTTGCTAGAGATGACACATAGGGTGGGCAAGGAAGACTTTCTGAACAGAGAGCTAAGTGAGGAGAACGTCTATTAAGGTGTAGTACGTGGAAACTTAGAGAATGGCACGCATAGTCAACTCTTCTCATTCTCTACCCTAGGGCAGAGCAGATAAGGTCTATCAGTATTATATTTTGCTTCATTTTGCTTCATTTTGTCAAATGCACTTGTAGTTACTACATGGAGTTTCGTGTTTGATCTGCAAACCCTAGGCTAGTGACAGCATCAGAAGGGCACAGGAGGTTTCTGGACTCATAATTCAATTCATTTAAACAAATATTTATGATGATATATTCAGCAGCCTGTGTTGGACACTGAGCATACAAAGATGGATGACATATGTGTCTTGCCCGTGAGGAACTCATAGTCTACTAGGGGAGACAGACATGTGAATAGATAGTGTCAGCCCAGTAGGGTACTGGCAAGTGCAAGGCAAAGAGCCTTATTCCTGTTGAATCACAATGATCTGGATGGTAGCACATGACCAGGGGCATACCTTCATTTCATATCTCTCCTTGCAAAAAATTCTTTAACCTGTATGCCTCAAAGCTCAGAACAAAATTCTTGTTTCAAACTTGAGAGTTAAATTTTGCACGTGTTAAGTGCATGTTAAGGCATATTTAGAAATTTATTTCAAATGCCTCATTTGAAAGAAATTTATATATTACAAGAGCAATGAGCTTGTTCTTCACAGGTCCACACATCATATTCGCCTGTGGTTAGGGGAAAGCCGATGCCAATGGCTGAGTAAGATACTGGGCGTACTCGGGGTGTATGCCTCATAGACTTGGGTCTGCAGATGGGCAAATTATTCTTCCTGTGCTTACCAGTCTTAGTGGTTGTACTCCCTTGTACAGTGAGAGGAAACTCTCTCCTCACAGTTCAAGAAGAAGTTCACAAAGAGTTTCTTCTTTTTGCCACTTGTAGCTCTGTCTGAGACCAAAGATTGGATCACAATGCCCAGACCGAAGGTACATCTCACTTTTAGGCTTAGTTTTTTTTTTTTAAATCTTGTACCAGATAGTGCTTCTCAAAGACTGACATGAACTCAGAGAAGTAGCTTGTGTCTCAGGCTGGCATGTGATTTTGTTGTCTGTAAGACAGAAATAAGAATAAAAAGTGTTGCCCTTTCTTCCAGTTCTCTTTGCCAACCATCTTGCTGTGCCGGGTGTATGTGTCCAAGCCAATGTTCCAGCCACTAGGCTTGGCACAGAAATCAGTGCATCCAACATCATTACTGCTGGGCACAGTTTGAAATCCCGGGCACACCCTCCACCCCATTTGCCTAAATGCTTAAGATGCTAGTGACATCAGCACCTTATTGATAATGTTGCAATATTAAAACACCAGCAGAGGTGTTGTTTGACCCATGAAACAGTATTGTATCTTTGTTTCTCTGACCTAAAAATACTGGGTAGGTGGATCTGAAGAGGATGGGAAATGTCAAGGTAAAAAGCATTATGCATCGAGGGCTTTCAAAGGACCTCATGATCTCTGTATCACATCTCTCTTCCTGTCCTTCAGTGATAGCAATCTCCGTCACCAAGGCTTTACCCTCAAGAAAGGAAATACTCTGATACCTAATACAATGAACTGCATCTTAGGAAACCTTCCAAGGGAATCGGTGGCATTGGCTGGGACTGGTAGCCTGCTACCAGGATGTGTGGAAAGCTACCACTGGATTGTCCCCAGCACATCACAACCTTTCTTTATGTACTTGACTCTCAGTCTCAACTTTCCCAAGGGGAAATGTTCTGTAGCCTTGTAAGCCCTATCTACTTTGAAGATAGACTCTTGTTTTTTCCTTAAGTGTGATCATCTCAAAAATTCGGTATATCTTGGGCTCCATCAACATGTCTTCTGGGGGATGATGCTGCCTGAGTACTCAGGACACAGTCTGAGTCCCTACTTTGCTATTTATTAACCTGGTGTCCTTGGGCAGGGCACGAACCCTCTGAACTTAACACCCTCAAGTATAAGATAGGAACAATAACAACGTCTGTTTTGACTTCCTCCAGACTGGTGATGTTAAAGTAAGATGACATATGTGTAACCTTTTATAAGCTGTAAACAGCTGTGTAAATTTAATGTGCTATCGAAAGTTCTAGAAGTGACAGAATATTAAAAATGCTCGGGAGATTGTAGATTCTGGAGCCACATTGTTTCGGCTGAAGACTTGGCTCTCCTACTACTATTTTCTGAATAATGCACTGTGACTGTAACTTCCCCAAGGTCACCAGTACATTTTTTTAAATAAAGTATTTTATTTATTTAGGGTGCCTGGGTGGCTCAGTCGGTTGAGCACCTGCCTTCGGCTCAGGTCATGATCCTGGAGTTTCAGGACTAAGTCCACATCTGGCTCCCTGCTCAGTGGGGGGTCTGCTTCTCCCTCTGCCCTTCACTCTGCTTGTTCTCTCTCTCACTCGTGTTTTCTCTCTTAAATAAAAAAAACTTGGGGCACCTGGGTGGCTCAGTGGGTTAAGCCTCTGCCTTCGGCTCAGGTCATGATCTCAGGGTCCTCGGTTCGAGCCCCGCATCGGGCTCCCTGCTTTATCAGGGGAGCCTGCTTCCCCATCTCTCTCTCTCTCTGCCTGCCTCTCTGCCTACATGTGATCTCTCTCTCTCTCTATTTCTGTCAAATAAATGAATAAATAAATCTTAAAAAAAAATCTTAAAAAAATAAAGAATTTATTTATTTATTTGACACAGAAAGAGTGTGAGCACAAACAGGGGAAGCTGCAGGCAGAGGGAGAGGGAGAAGCCGCTGAGCAGAGAGCAGAGAGCAGAGAGCCTGACATGGGGCTCAATCTCAGGGATGATGACCTGAGCTGAAGGCAGCCGCTTAACCAACTAAGCCACCCAGGCGCCCGGGTCACCAGTACATTTTTAAGGCAGGGAAGCAAGCAACAGCCTTCCGGATCTTTCCTCCATGCATGACATCTGAAACCAAGTCCTGTTACCCATCCTCAACTTTGTTTTAATATCCAAATCTCTAGGGCCTTGCAACAAAGTATTTGGGAGTTGCATAACTGAAAAATCTGTAGGATTTAAATAAGGGGAAGGCTATTTTCTCAGATCTAGTTCATTTTTTTTTGCTTGTTTTTTTTTAAAGACAGCAGTGGACAAGTTAAGAAAAGATACAATGACTCAGATAGGACCTCAGAGAATCACTTGGACAGCTTCAATATAACAATGCTTGGGACCCACCCCAAATCAACTAAATCAGAATCACTGAGGATGAAACCCAGCCAGTGGGGAGTAGTGGGTCCTGGGTATGAGGAACTGAGAAGAATGCGGTCATTTTTTTTTTTTTAATTTTTAATTTTTTATAAACATATATTTTTATCCCCAGGGGTACAAGTCTGTGAATCACCAGGTTTACACACTTCACAGGAATGAGGTCATTTTAATTAAAGAACTAGGGGGATAGAGATAGTAAGGTGGCTGCAAATGCTGCCTTTGGGGTTGATCCCAAGGTTTTATATGTTTTGTGAAGCTTTTTTTCAGTTTCAGGCATGGGCCTGGAAGCTGGAAATAATATCTTAGCACTTGCTTTCTGCCTATGGTTTCTGGCCTTTGTAGCAGTCACAGGTGAGAGATTTCTAGCTGTAAGAAGCCATCGCTGGGGAGACTTCATCACAGAGAGTGGATGATCTTTTGAGAGTCCGTGAGCTCTGACATCTTTTTGACCATTTCAATCTCGTGGTCATTTCTAAAGAGACAGTAATGTGTTTTAGATTAAAAAACAACAAAAACAGAATCCACAGCTGCTTTATGAGAGAGCACTTTTGTATTGTTTGTCGCTTTTGTCTTTTGTTTTTCTAGAATCCCACACACAAATGCTTCTGACAACACTTCCCACGCAGAGGGAGCCCCAGGGATTCTAGAGCAGACATGTAGGGACAACAGAAAAGGAACTCCAGAAACAATAAATAGATATTTATAGATAGAATAGATAGAATAAATGCCTCTACCCAGACATGTTAAAAAAACAGAAGAATTGGGATTATGCTATATTTTAGGAAGTTTGGATGCCGAATGCCCAATGACCCTTATGCCTGGCTGGTTTTAATCAATGCTATCAGTCACTCACTTCCACATACATGAAAATCCATTAAATGAACATGTTCCATGTTGTTGGATTGTCCAGGTACATTCAGTTGCACCCAAGTGCACATTGGCTCAACATGCCCAGTGCTTCCAGAGGTTTCACTGAGCTCAGTGGGGTGGACACTGGAACAGACCCTGTTAAGGAACACAGACGTTTCTGTGCACTTATGGTGAAGGAGAATGGCCTTACTGAAAGGCAGGAATAAGCTCGTAAAAAGGCCCGCGTGTGTATTTATAAAGTGTGCACTTATGGGTACCTTTGGACACTTGAAGGGGGTCTCCATTTTTTGTTCAAGTTGTTTCAAACAACTTTCAAGCAACAGTTTTGTTGCTTCAAAATTATTAACTGTGTTGCACAAATCCTTTCAGGAATTTCATTTGGATTGCGCAGCTTATCCCAATGACATTTAATCTAATTGCCACTTTGTTTTTTTCCTTCAAAGCGATCACCTGCATTTTATAGTTTTTAGAATTTTCTTCAAACCAGGTGTGAAGGGATAAGGCGGTTCAATTGTTTAAAAGAGAGATTAAAGCCATGTTTTTATAAGAGCTTTTGAATGTTTATTTTGATTGGAACACTTGTATAAGATGAATATAAAATATAAAATGACAGGAACTGAGAGTATAATTTTCTCACCTCAGAAATGGGGCTTTAGAATCACACGTATCTGAGGTATTTTAAGAGCATTTTAAGTTGCAATGCGAGAGGAGTTTTGCAAAAGCTATAGGGTCAACTGGAGAAAGCAGAATGATTCCATTCTGCAGCCGAGGCTTGAAATTAGGAAGACGAGGGTAACTTTCTCCAGGCCACCCGTATGGGAAGGGTGGAACTGAGGAAAGGTTTCTTAGCTACTAGACTGCATATATCCGTTGCTATCACGAGAAGTTTTGTGACTTCTTTTATGAGAGTGGGGCATCTTTTCCACGATGCAGACACTCTTCATTTTATTCTCAATGTGTCAGTACTGTTTTTGCTATAGAGCTTTTTGAATGCCATTGAGATTAAATAGGAAGCTGTGTTCTAAAAGACAGGCCCGATTCAGAGCCCTCTGGAGATGAAGGAGCAAGGCCAGGCCAGAGCTGTCCTAATGTCTTCAGTTAATGTTTATGAAGCTTCTATTTGGCGAATGATTTTCTATGAAGGATTCTTTTAATAATTTTGTATGTAACCTCTTTCTCCTTTATGCAGCTTCTGTTTTGAGAGTAAGCAGAAGGAAATGGTAGTAATAACAAAATTGGCTTTTGCTCGTTCACACTTTTCTACCATTCGGATTATGGGACCAGTTGAGGTGGGGGAGACAGAGGGCAGAAGCAGGGATGTGGAGGAAAACAGAGGTGTGTGGGAGAGAGAAGATGTGCAGGGCTCCAACCGGCTGTGCTTATGAGAGGGTTTGTTTAGAAAACACGGTGCTAATAGTTCAATATTTCAACATTCATATTTGGGGATTCACACATCTCTACTAGTAGTTCTGTGAAAAGGAAGTTTAGCAAAATCAGATGGATGACTGATGTAATTTAATTAGACCCTGGCTTCATAAATATGCAATGTTATTTGAATGAGAAGTTGAATTCTTAGATTTCCTGGGGAAAATGGCAATTTGGCTGGCTTCAGAGGTGGTTGCACACATTTCCACCCTGGTTTATATGCGGCTAAAATAAATCAGTAATTTAAAAATTAGAAGAAAGGCTAACCTTGAGTGACTGATTACAGTCACCATTTATAGATGTTTCTTGCCTTTCTTTACAGCTCTCTCTTTTCTGGTTTTGCGATTGCCGACATTTCCTTCCCGAACCATGCCTTCTGTAATAGCTTCGAGAGATGCTATTAGACTTAATGCCCCCTGATCACTTCACAGCACCCTAAATAGTTTGCAGGGTGGCTTTACAACCACAGTCAGAACAAACTTAATACTTTATTTTTTAATTTTCTTAATATTTTTTTAAATTTTACTTATTTGAGACAGAGGGAGAGAGAGAGAGAGCATGAGCTAGGAGAGGGGCAGAGAGTGAGGGAGAATCAGGCTCCCCGCTGAGCAGGGAGCAGGATGTGGGGCTCCATCCCAGGACCCTGGGATCATGACCTGAGCTGAAGATAGACGCTTAACCCACTGAACCACTCAAGAGCCCCGAATACTTTAAAACAATATTAAAATCAGTTAGTTGACCAAAGAGATGGTTTTTTTGTTTTTTGTTTTTTGTTTTTGACAGGTCAGCAGGATGAGGTAGGGGAAGGAGGTCCCCCCACCGCCTTCTTAAAAAATTTTTGTTTTGAATCAAACTCTGGCCAGGGAAAATACCTATTACTGTGTGAATCTGTAGACTCCTTCTCTGAGGTAATGTGGCAACTTGGAGCATGTTGGAGTCCTCTCCATAACCATGGTGACTCTTCCAGTAGTTGGCCTTTTCTCTTTTGTCTTCTCTGAACTGCTCTTCACGTGGGGCCAGACTTCTTTGCTTGGCACTTCTGTTGTTGTTGTTGTTGTTAGTTGGCTCAGGAACATAGCTTATGGTTGAGGCATTTGCTGTGTTAACATTTCACCGGTTATCTATTTTCAAATCCCATTTGCAAATATATTCCTTCCCTTGTCCTTCCTTTGCATGTGGAATGGATAAAGGAGAACTTTGATTTCTCGTACCTACCTTCCCTGCCACCATCTGTACCATCCCTGTGTTCTCTCCAAGCCATTCCGTTAGATTCTTTGCTGAAATGAAATATATCACTAATAAATGGGAAGGCCCTTACTGGTGATTGATAACTACTCTTAGAAACACTGTCATTTGCAATTCATTAAATGCCTTATTTGCCATTTATATTTACTGAAAATTGATACTCTATGTATTAGTTCTTTCTCAATGACAGATCACTGGTAAATGCATAATTAAAAGAGAGCTTAATTCCAATTTGTCTTCATTTCTCCTTAAATAATTTTACAGCCGTCATCTGGACAGCTCTTCTCCATTCCAGTGCAATCCTCTTTGCCAGTTCCTACAACTGTTCTCTTATTTCTGAATTTGTTTCCTCAGAGCCATGTGATATTGTCAGAAGACCTAATTTCAAATGCTGTTTCTGCCACTTGCTGTGAGACTTCGGCCAAATAGCGAATGGGTCTCAAGCTCAGTTTCTGCAACTCTAACGTGGGAATGAGAATAAATGTTCTGCAGGATTGGCATGAGGTTCAAGTGAGATACTGTACTCGAAAGTACTTTGTTAGCTGAAAAATGGCATGCATATTGGTATCGAATTAGCCAGAACATTCTTATAGCTTCTCTGAATACAATGCTTGTGATAATGCCCTAGAATTGCAGGTTACCAAGAGATCACATGGAATATCTTGCTGGGGAAATGAAAGACGACAGACATTACTTATTTCATTGAAACCTTTGGCAAACAGTGCCAAATCTCCCCCACTGCACAGGAGCACAGAAGGTGCAGCCTTATCAGAAAGGAGTTGGCTCAATGGGGTTAAAGTCACACAGAAGTACTGACTCACCCAGATCTGTGCCCTATGCAAATAGAGAGCAGTCATATACGGATTGATTTTCTTTCAGCCGACTGTGCCCTAAGATAACTCTAAGTGCTCTCCTGCTTCTTGTCATTGCTATGATTCCAGCTCACTCCCTTAGACCTCAGCAGCTGGCCTCTTCACTCCTCAGTCTTGCTCTGGTCTGGGGTTTTCACCAAATGAGGTTTTCATGATCACTGAACAGATTTCCTTCCATTTTCTGCCCCCTCACCTCCTTTTCCACAACTCCCATCTCAAGGTGGCCTGTAGCATTGTAGGTGTCAAGACTCCTATGTGGAAAGACTTCTGCTTATCCAGCGCAGTTTCTTCTTGTCTGGGAAAACCTGGAATATCACTGCTAAAGCTTTGGGTGGTTGGTCAAAAGCGTCATGGTCTCTGTAGGAAAACACACTGAACTTAACCCCCAGGAAGTGCCTGAGCTCTCCCTGAGGACTTGCACTGATTGGGCAGGGGACAATGATGTAAGCTTGGAATCACCTCCTCACAATTTTGGTGAGATCAGATCCTGTCTCTTGTCTAGCAAACCATGACTTATGGGAGGTGTAGGTTTTGGGATTTTGTAGTAGCTCTGCAAACTTGGATGTCAACTCCACTTCTGTAAGAGATGAGACTACATACATCAAAGGGCTATTGGGGTGTCTCAATGAGATCGTATTTGTACTATGAATGGCACTTTGAAATACTCAGTAAAATCCTCCTGTTCAGTCCTAAGACTTCTGCAAAGCCACTGTCAGGCGTCCCCTTATAGATGGCAAGCCCAATAGTAAAGTCAAATACTAGAATAGTGTACTGAGATGGACATACTCCTGTGGATGTTTCTCCTCCAGTTCCATCATGGCCTAGATAATCTTTCTGGTTCTGCCTTCTATTGACCTGCACCTCCGTAGTAATCATCACAATTTTTCAATAGTAAAAGATAATGTTTTGGTGAAGAATTTTCAGTAATTATTTATCAAAGTCCTGATTTATTACAATCTTAGAAGAACTTCTTTTCAGATTATGATTTGTGGGCCAATAAATTATAAGGTTGGATCTGATTATCCTGTCGGGTCTTAATTATTCTTTTAATGGGTAGTATATGGTTTATCAACTTTAGGTACTATGGCAGACTTTTACTTCAAATAAAATACTTGAATAATTGTTGAATTAAAAATTTAAACAGAATATTTGACTATTTTTTCAAAGTAAATATTCACTGCCTTTTCCTGGGGGAGAATTACTTTCCTGTCTTACAACTAGACATTGATGTTCTAACCAATATATGTGGACAGACAGAAGTTTTGAAAATTCAACATGTGGCTTACCATGTTTTGTCTTTTTTTTATTCTGTTATGAGAGCAGAAATATTCCAGATAGAAGTTATTTTGACTCTCCAGGGCCTGGAAGAAAATGGAGCTGAGATACAGTTGACCCAGAATGAGACACAGAGCATAACATAAGCAAGAAATAAACTTGTTATAAGCCATTGAGATTTGGAGGTTATTTGTTAGTGCAGCATAACCTAGTATATTCTGACTGATACAGATACAGATATTTGTGAATTTTGACTAGTGTCTTGTTGATGTGCCAATTATATATTCTATAAGTTTGGGGTTTTGTGAACTCTGAACTATATTTAATATTGAAATTGGTTTTCATTTGTTTCTCTTTCTTACATTCAATGCAGGAGTTTCTTGTATAGTTAAGTATACCTGAAAGATGCTAGTAGTTAATAAAGAAAACAAATTTAAGCTGTTTAAGAAATAAAAGAAATTTAGTAGCTTATGAGAATAAAAAATCTATATATAGATTTTTTCATCATGTGTCAGTCATAGTTTGATCAGCTCTCTGGTTCCATTTTTTTTTTTTTTCAATTTGCTCTTCTGTCCTCTGTATGTTGGCTTCATCCTCAGAATGTTGCAAAATGCCTTACTACATGCTTTCTTATTCATATTCAAGAGGAGGGAGAAGCCTTCTTTTCTCCAGAACTGAAAAACAAATAACCTTTCCTTTAATTGGACTGATTTAGGCAGTATGTCAGCCTCTGAAGAAACTTCCGTGGCTAGAAGAACACTATGTCTGATTGACTCAGACCTGGGATACATGCCCATCTCTGAAACTGGGGGGATACTGTAATAATATGGGAAAGCTAGCTGCTATAACAGATAAATTCAAAATTCTCTCTGGCTTAACACAACACGATGAACATTTATTTCCCAGTCATGTTATAGACTAATGCAAATGTTCCTAATCCTAATGATTGGTTCACCTCAAAGAGGTTATTTGGGGGACCTTATTATGTTACAGTTTCTCCACCATCAATGTAAGGCTCCCAAAGTTGCTACAAAGAGAAAGAGACTTTGGGGGAGACATTTGCACTTCTTACTTGCTTTAGCCCAGGAGTGACAAGCATCATTTCTCACATTCTATTGGTGAGAGCTGGTCACATGGTCCCTTTTGGGTCAAGAATGTGGTGAAATGTGAAGTGTGGTCCTTGGCTGGGCATCTGTTTCCCAGCATGCACTCATACTATGGAAGGGACTGTGAATCTCTAGTGGTTAGTCAGCTGACTCTGCCACAGATGTTAATCCCACCCAAGCCGCACAGAGGGAGAGGAATGGAGCGAATGCTGGGGAAGCAACTAACCATGTCAGCCACACTGGGGAACCTGGTCTTAATGTCACGCACATGTTGATTTGTGCTGAAGCAGATGTGTGAGCCCTCCATTGACTACTGGACTAACTAATGTTATCAAAAGTCCACATATTACTTAAAAATAATGGGAAAACTTTTAAACTAGTAAATAAATAATTTCTGGTAAGGTGTCTGGTTCCCTCTCTCTTGAGGAGCAGGGAGGGCTGAGGCTCAGGTGGGGAGTGAGGTAAGGTCCTCTTTCTTGGGGTTGTGGTGATGGTTGCAGGGGACAGACACCACCAGTCCATGTGTGGGAGGACTATTGGGGATAAAGTCAGGAGAATGTGTGTAAAAGGGTCAAAAAGAGGGGCTCTGTGCAGAGTGAGAACTAAAACTCTGAAATCTGTATTGGAGGAGCCTTCAGGACTAAGGCAAAGCAGAAGAGTAGAGTTGGTGAGTAGTTAGTTGGAAGGAGGCTTTAAGACATTCTGGAAATGAGTCCAAATTCCAGTAGAAGACTTTAAAGTGCTTTGAGATCATAGGCAAATCAATGAAAAAATTGCAGTTCACTATAATTATCTATTATATGAGTCTTAACTCTCAAGTCCTTTAACCTATATGAAGTACTTTGGAACCTTTTCTTATCCTTCAGGTGTCAGATTAAATATTTCTTCTCCAGAGAGACTTTCCTTAGAATTTTCTCTATCCTGCCATTACTTCTTCATTGCTGTACTCCATGTCAAAGTTGTAATTGTTTGCTTACTTGATTACAGTCTCTTTTGTACTGGATTGCAAGCTCCATGAGAGCAGAGGCTGTCTCCTTTGACTGCAGTTGCATACCCATTACCTTGCACTGTGTGTAGAATCACTTCGAATGAATGGCCTTTTCAGTATTTTAGGAGCTCCCAGTTGTAAACATCTATTGATTTTTTTTTAATTTGAAGAGTAGCTCCTCTAATCCAATCAAGATCCTAAAAGTTCGAGAAAAAATTATTTTAAACTTTAACATTTAAAGGTGACATATAAGGAACTCATGATAGTGAAATTTCAGTTGGGTGTTTTTGAAGGAAATGAAGCTCTTTTGCTGTTGTATGATATTCTCTAACAATCTCTAAGACATAGTGCCAGAGAGCTCATTTTTTCCTGGCAGATCTTTATTTCAGAGATTGGGGTCCATCATTGCCCTCTAAAATCTGAAGCCCAAGCAACATGGCTGTAAGTCTTTAACCCCAGGATCACCTTTGGCATTTCTGGGTCTTGAATAAAGCAGATTCTGGCATCCACAACCTCCACCTTGGGTCTAATTCTACTTAGCCAAACTTAGTGGCTTAAAAGGAATTATTATTTCTTGCCATTCTGAATGTTGATTGAGTTCAGCTGGGTGGTTCGCACTTGGGGTGTCCTATTGCTGTGGCAACATGGAGGCTGGGTTGCTGGGAGAGCATCCCAAGATGTAAGGCTTTTTAATGGCATAGAATTAAAGTCACGCTGTGTCATTTTGCTGTTTCCTATTGGTCAAGTTTATGTTATAGAGCTGGCCCAGAATCAGAGGGAGGGGACTACCCGAGGACATGAATATTGGGGCTCATGGTTCTTCAGAGAACATTTTGGGAGACTAGCAAATGCAGCCTATTTAAAAATGAACAGATCACAGTCTCGAATGCTAGGCCAGGTCCAGTCACACAAGAGTGTTTGCTCTATCTAAAGGTTGTCTTTGTTTGCTCTGGGTCATGGCGGGAACAGGGAAATGCTTTTCTCAGTGGATGGAAGTCCTGAGGGAGGAATCTGAAATTGTTGTGACTGAAGATTTTCTGAAATATCTTGAGACTGATCCCAGGAGACCTTAACTCTTCCTAGTCTGCCGTGTGGCTCACCTGATAGAATCTGGGAGGCCAACCAGGGACAGGATTAAAAACTTCCGAAAGTCTAAAGGTTCAGGGGGTGTACTCTCCTACTTGGCAGTTACAGACTGCTAAGGAGTGGCCGT
The DNA here is from genome assembly GCF_009829155.1 of Mustela erminea. NCBI lineage: Eukaryota > Metazoa > Chordata > Mammalia > Carnivora > Mustelidae > Mustela > Mustela erminea. Next base: position 126,922,441 of record NC_045614.1, read on the forward strand.
ATTGTATTCAGAAGTTCTTCTGACCCTTAGGTTCAGTAGAGTAAATATCCTAGACCGGGTGGGATTTCTGGGCTTCTTCCTATTACTGAATTGTGAACCTTCCCTCTTGGCCTCCCATTTCTTTCCTATATGCCATGAAAAATGTATCTAAGCATTGTTTTGGAGCATTAGAAAAGAATGGTAATGTCTGTCACAGCACATAACTCCCTTGCTCTTGAAAGAAAAAGATTCTTGCTAGGGGAATGGTATAGGCATTGAAAACTTTGGTTTTGGGAAAGCATTTTGTATAGTTTCGTTATGTCTTTGTGGATAAGGTCTTGCAAGTGGGCTGGGTGAGTTAGACAGCCGATGAAATTAGCATATCTCGAGGTCTGTGGATCTGTCAAGCTGGGGAGACTCTTTAATTGATGGCTGCAATAATCTGTCCTTGTTCCTATATTATTTCACATTGGTATCCATGACGCAGATAGAATACTTTTCTGATGACTTCATTGGAAGATATAGCCAATGCAAAAGATAACAAAGTATGTTCCAAATTATTCTGTCAAATTGGAACTCTGCCCTGGGAACTACAAGGTGCCACTCAGTAGACACAAATGTAAAATTGTTCATTTAGGATTAAAAAAAAAAATCCATGGCATAGTTATGGGAAGGCATGGCAACAGATTTAAGTGAAGAATATTTAGTTGAACAGAAGCTTGTATCAGTTAGAGATATCAGGCGGCCTCTAAAAAGCTGACATTATATTAGGGTGCAATAAAGAAATAAATTAATTATGAAAATAACCTGCCCCTTTATACTCTGGATTAGTCAGAGCAAATCCAGAGTCTTGTGCACAGTGTTGGTTGCTACTTTTGAAGGAAACTGGCAGCTGGAGTACACGAAGAAGAGGTTGAAAAGGATTTTAAAGGGTTGGAAGCCACATCATATGAGAAACAACACAACTAACTAGAGATGTTGAATTTTACACCTTCAGTGAATAGACATTCAAGCTGAAGGTGGGTCCACTTTTGATAGAAATGTGGATGGGCGTAAATGAGAGGAAATTATGTAAGTTGAGTTAAGGAACTGTGAGCTCTGTCCTGACAATGGCGAACCCTCTCTTCTGTTTCTAGCATATGACACATGGCTGGTAGCCGTGGGAGACGAGGCTATGAAAGTAGTGGGAGACGGGGCTATGAAAGTAGGCTGGAGGCAGGTGGTTCCAAACTTGAACGCCACACTAGGGGGTATGTATTTACTCGGGTAGACAAGTGGGAGTAATGCTTGGTTTATAAACTAATAATAATTACGGTAATAATAGTATAGTAATAATAACAATCATCTAAGCTAATAGGTGCCCTTTGAAGCTCTTGCATATAAGAGTTCACTTAATCCTCATAATAGCCTTAGGACTTAGACATTGCTATTATCCCCATTTTATGGATAGGGAAACAGAGGCACAAATGCCCAGAATGTCAAGCAACTTTCACAAAGTGACACCATTCACCGAGGGCCAAGTGGCTGCCCAGCCTCTGCCTGGGCAGGTCTGTCTGCTCTGTACTTCTGTGTTCTCCTGGCGCTGCCGCAGCCCAGCTGCAGATCCCCCCACAGCCCAGCCTGGACTAGCCTTTCACTTCTGACTTTTACTTGGTCCTACTCACCAGAAAAACAAGGTGCTAGTGATAGAGAAAGCAGATGATTTAAAAAAGTGATTAGGAAGCTGTGTTTGCTTTTTGGATTTTGAGGCCTTTCAAGTTTCAGGTTTGAACAGTTGGGTCCTGGGAGGCGCATCCCGCCTCTGGTTCACTGCCAAGAGTTGGGTGTGTCTAGCACAGAGGAGTGATTTAAGAGTAATTTAAGCTTAAGTATTCCCAAATGAACATTACCCCAGTAGCATAAGGTTAAATTCTGGGTTTGCAAGGCCCCAAGCAGACATTTAATAAAGAGACCCATTGGCCCTTTGTTCAAATCCCACTGATGACTGGCTGCCTTGCAGTTGTGGTGCTACTTGGGTGGCATTGATGTCTTGAGGGAGAGGAAGGTTGCCTGGAGCTTGGACCCTCCTACCCTCCACTCTTTGCCCTCCGTTACCCTGACCAGCGAGACTTAGTTAACTTCATCAACCTAGATGATGTTTAGCTATTTAAATCCAAGTCTGGGTTAGTAAGACAGGGGACATGGGCTTAATAGTGACTTTGATAAACTTATTTGCATTGCTCTTTTATGAACACATTAGCTTAAAGAAACCTATCACAGTGTGCCCTCAAAAACTCCGTAAATAAGGAATAAAACTTGTCCTATTGACGCTGAATTATAAACGTGTTTATCTTTTTGTTAGCAAAGGGGTGTGTGTGTGTGTGTGTGTGTGTGAGAGAGAGAGAGAGAGAGAGAGAGCACATGTGCACGCATGCGTATGTACGTACTATAGACATTTGGGAATATTTAACGTAATGACTAATGTCTATCTGTTTTGGGAGGACCTAAAGTTAATTCGGTCTGTAATCCAAATTTCTCCCCCTATAATGACACTTAAAGAGTGTGTCTGTGCACTTTGATCGTCCCTGTCCTTTCTCTGATGGCGTTGTACAGGCCTACTAAATGGCCCCGTTCTGAGTGGTGGATTCTCTAACTAGCAGCTGGACCATTGTGTCGACGCCTAACCACACCATTTCTCAGCCCCTTTTGTCCCACAGTCACAACTATTTACCTCCGTCCTTCCTTTTCCTTTTTCTGTTGTACCTTATTTCCTCTTCGTTCACGCTCCCCTTCTTTTATTCTGTTTCTTCATTTCCCTTTTGTCCCTTTTCTTGACTCCCAACCTTTACCTCTCTTCCTGAGCTGGCTGACCCGAAACAAGGTTGCTTTACCCCAAACGCTGTGAGATCAGATCACTGGAAAAGGCAGACGTAGGCTCCTGACATTGGATGTTGGGATAGTCTGGGTACTATCTTCCCAGTGGCTGATCTACACAGGGTGAGTGTGGGGGTGATTTATTCTGTGCTTCTTGTGGGGACCAAGGAATATAATCCATGTCTGACGGATTCCATCCACCCTTCAGGCACCTTTTGTTCCCTGAATTCCACCTGTGTGGGTTGACATTTTAGTGAGAGTAGTGAATAGCCCAACGACCAGTGTGTTTTCTTCTTTCTAATTCATTTAACACACACACACACACACACACATCTATCTTCTGCTAAGATGTACAAGTAGGAGATAAATGGGGACATAAGGATCATACTGTACTTGAGTTATATCATTGCTGACTTCCTGAGAAGCCTGTTCAAACGACCAGAGGATGTTAACTAAATTGACAATGTGTTTCTCTGACATGGAAGTGAGCAGAACATCTGCTTTTATAATAGTCTTCTTGCTTGGATAGGCATGTTCTGTTTTGTTGTTCCAGAAGACTTTCAAGCAAATATACTGGTGAATTTCAATGGCTTGGAACTTCCTGTTTTGTGATTTAAAAAAAAAATGCCTTTGGAGGATGGCTAGTGTTCACAGAATTCTGTGTTGCTTTAAGTGTATCTTCAGTCCCCAAGTTATCACAGGAAAAGATTGATTAGGAAGCTACATGGGATAGAAAGCAGATGATAGGTCCATTGCCTTCTTCCTTTAGTGTGTAGCGTTTGTCGACACTCTTGTGCAATACAATGAACCTAGTGTTAGAGACTCCAGGGCCAAGAAATATGGAGCATTGGATGGACACGCATCTCACAAAATGTTCAGAAAGTGCATATGGACTTTTTCCTTTTGATTTACAATTTTTGTTCAGATAGGGCTTCAGAAAACCAAACCTAACAAAATAAACAGTTTGGGATGAGCTAACTGAGATAGGTCACCATGAATTTCATGAAGCATTTGCAGGACATAATATTTAACAGTGATGGAGGCAGATAGAACAGCTTTTCTGGTGTTTGCATGTTAGAGCTGTGATTCCAGCCAATCCACGGTTTAACTCAAAAGCATAAGGTGAGAGGGTCAGAGTTACAAATTTGTCACCCCCTGTATGTGATCTTGCCCAATGCTTTTACTTCTTCAGACTTTGAGTCAGCCCATCTGTAGAATGGAGCTATAAATATGATTTGTTCTCAGAAGGATTGTCTGGCTGGTAGATGCTAGTTAGCTATGAGAGAATGGAATATTTTGCCTGAAGGACAGCGTCATTGAACTTGTTAGCCCATATTCTGAATAAACTTTTGTCAGCTCTAAGAGGTTTATTCTGAATATTGCCTCACCAGAATGCTTCTAGAGAGGTGAAAATGGAGGCGTAAGTGAGAAAAGATGACAAACACACACATTTACTTGCTCTCAGTTCAAGCTGTGTCTATATACTCCCCTCCCTCGCAAGCCAAGTGTTGATGTAGACAAGGTCCCTAAACTCAAGCAACTTGTGGAATTTGGGCTAAGTACATGACAGAGAATGTGTCAAAATGCTGTCATTCTCCCTGAGATAGGAAAAAATGAAAAACAAAAAACAAAAAAACAAAAACAAAAACAAATCCAGACAAACTCAGCCTTATATTTCCAAATCCTTAGCATGAGGTTTCCCAAAGTGTGAGGTGTAGACTGGAACAAAGGACAGCGTGATTTTGGTGGGTCACAGGCTGAGCAGAGAAGAGCCTTGAACCAAGAAGTGAGAGTCATTTCCTCTCAAGCTTCTCAATCCTTCTAACAACTGCAGGAATGAATGCAGCTTAATCTGTGCTCATGTCTCCATTCAACAAAAAGAGAGGCTTAATTGGGTAATAGAATGTAGCCAGAATTTAATAACGTTGTTTTGTTTTCATTCTTTTCACTATTCCCTCTCTTATAGCAGTTGATAGTTGTTCTCCATGAAATTGTTCTTTTAGAATGTACTTAAGGGATAGAAATGAGTGTTTGAAGAAAATCATTAAGTATCCATTGTCCAGGTGACTTTGAAGGGATACCAGGATGAGGAAAGTTTTAGAAGCAGTTTAAAATCTTTTTTAAATTGAAGTATAATTACATACAGTATTATATTAGTTTCAGGCATACACCATGGTGATTTAACATTTATATACATCATGAAATGATCACCACAACAAGACTACTTACCATCTGACACCATACAAAGTTAATACAATATTACTGTCTAAATATTATTGTTTATATTCCCCATGCTGTACCTTACATCCCCCATGACTTACTTATTGTATAACCGGAAGTTTGTACTTCTTGATTCCCCCTTACCCACTTCGCCCACCCCCGAATCTCTTATCCTCTGACAGCCATCTGTCTATTCTCTGTATCTCTGAGTCTAGTTTTGTCTTGTTTTGTTTTTCAGATTCCCTGTGTAAGTGAAATCACATGGTATTTGTCTTTCTCTGACTTGTTTCACTTACCGTAATTCCTTCTAGGTCCATCCATGTTGTTGCAAATGGCAATATTTCTTTCTTTTTCATGACTGGGTAGTATTCTATTTCATGTATATACCACATCTTCTTTATCCATTAATCTACTGATGGACATTTAGGTTGCTTCCACATCTTGGTTATTGTACATAATGCTGTAATGGACATAAAGGTGCAGATATCCTTTTGAAATAAGTATTTTCTTTCTTTCTTCTTTTTTTTTTTTTAAGATAAATATCCAGAAGTGGAATTACTGAATCGTATGGTAGTTCTCTGTTTAATTTTTTGAGGAAACTCCATATTGTTTTCCAGAGTTACTGGACAAATTTCAATTCTACCAATAGTCCATGGAGGTTCCCTGTTTTCCGCCAACACTTGTTTCTTTTGTGTGTGTGTGTGTGTGTGTGTGTGTGTGTGTTTGGAAATAGCCATTCTGACAGGTGTGAGGTGACAGCTCATTGTAGTTTTGATTTGCATTTCCCTGATGATAAGTGATTTTGAACATCTTTTCATGTGTCTGTTGCCGTCTGTAGGTATTCTTTGGATAAAATGTCCATTTAGGTCTTATTTTTAAATTGGATTGTTGGACTTTTTGGTGTTGAGTTGTATGTAGGAGTTCTTTTTATTTTGGGGGGCATTAGCTCCTTGTCATTTATATCATTTGCAAATATTTTCTCCCATTCAGTAGGTTGTCTTTTTCATTTTGTTGATAGTTTCCTTTGCTGTGCAAAAGCTTTTTAGTTTGAAGTAGTACCATTTGTTTATTTTTGTTTTTGTTGCCCTCACCTATGAAGTCAGGTCCAAAAAATATCAGTAAGACAGAGGTCAAGGAGCTTACTGCCCATGTTTTCTTCTGAGTTTTATGGTTTTTGGGTCTGACATTCCAGTATTTAATCCATTTTGAACTAATTTTTTAAATGGTGTATACAAAAAAGAAGATAGTGGTCCAATTTCATTCTTTTGCATGTAACTGTCCAGTTCTCCCAATATCATTTATTGAAGAGACTGTCTTTTCTCATTATATATTCTTGCTTCCTTTGTCATAGATTAATTGATTATATATGCGTGGGTCTGTTTCTGGGCTCCTGATTCTGCTCCTTTGATCTATGGATATGTTTTTGTGTGAGTACCATGCTGTTTTATTACTATAACCTTGTAGTGTAGTTTGAAATCAGGGAACATGGTATCTCCAGCTTTGTTTTTTCTCAAGATTGCCTTGGCTATTTAGGGTCTTTTGTGGTTCCATGCAAATTTTAGGATTTTAGGATTCTTTGTTCTGTAAAAAATGGCATTGGTATTTTTTTTAAAAAAGGTTTTATTTATTTATTTGACAGAGAGAGATCTCAAGTAGGCAGAAAGGCAGGCTGAGAGGGATGGAGGAGGAAGCAGGCTTGCTGCTGAGCAGAGAGCCTGATGAGGGGCTCAATCCCAGGACCCTGAGAGCATGACCTGAGCCAAAGGCAGAGGCTCTAGCCCACTGAGCCACCCAGGTGCCCTGGCATTAGTATTTTAATAGCTATTGCAATGAATCTGTAGACTCCTTCGGGTAATATAGGTATATGAAAAATACTAATTCTTTAAAGCCACGAGGATGGAGTATCTTTCCATTTATTTCTGTCCTCTTCATTTTCTCTCCTCAGTGTCTTATAGTTTTCAGAGTACAGGTCTTTCACGTTTATTCCTAGGTATGTTATTCTTTTTCATGCAATTGCAAATGGGATTGTTTTCTTAATTCCTCTTTCTCCTAGCACTTTACAATATTTAAGAGGTGAGGCTGGAGTTTGAAGCCAGGGCACTGAGTCTAAACCTGGTTCTTTTGTGGCAAGCCTGTATGCATCTACAGAGGTGTGTAGCCCATCCAGACAAGGCGATGTGAAGGACATCAATGAACTTCACAAAGATGGATTTTAGCACAGATTTCGATGGCAGCATGATACCTTTCCTCCTTACTCGCAGTAAAGAGAAAAACACCCTAAACTGCATCTCCCCCATGGGTCATTTGACAATTCCTGGGGACTTTCTAGGGGAGCCCCTCACTGAGTCCCAGCAGACCCTGAGCCTGTTCTTCTAGTATTTTCTGCAGCTGTGCCATAAGCAAAGCATTTTGTGTTTTCGGCAGGACTCATGTAGTCCCAGTGTTTCACTGTCCCTCATCCCGAGGGGTATGGTAGTTGCTGATGACTTTGAAATGGCAGGAGGGTTACAGCAGAAAGTTGCTGTGTGTTTTCCCTGCCGTGGAGAGAAGGCAGGCTCTTTCTTCATTGTGCGGAGGGTGTAACAAGCCACTCTCGTTCCATCTGCCAGTCACGTTGAGACTTGTGCAGATGGCCAATGGAGGAGCAGGCAGGGACCCTCCCTTGGCAGGGCTCCAGGAAAGGGCTGGTAAAGGTGGGCTGGCAGGGGGAGTTGGCATTCTGCTGTTCTCAGGAGGCTCTGCTTTGATGGATAGCCGGGCAGCCTGAGCCACACAGACCACCCAGCAGTGGCTGAGGTGATGAAGCGTGTCCCTGTTAACTCCACTCTGGGCAGTGAATTGAAGAGGGAGCAAAGCCCAGGGAATGGGCCTTAGTGGTAGAGGTGCAGGCAGAGTGACTGGTGGCCAAAGCTCCCTGCGTGTCCCCAACCATTCCGTCGTTCCAGAGGCAATATGCTCAGAATTGCAGTGAAACAGGCTCACCAGGGGTGACAGGCTTTCCACAGGACACTCCTTACCTGCACATTCTTATACATCCATGGTCATCCAATATCCCCCTTAAGAACTCTCCTTCAACAAAAATGTGCTTGTTCCAACAGTAGAACCTCTTGGCTATGGAGAAGAGCTGTTAGTCATTAGTTTATTATTCAGCGTTAATTGAGGAAACATTTAGGAAACACTGGGGAGCAGGGGTGGGTGGGAGAACTGGGGCTGGGGTGCACTTTGCCCTGGCTTTACATTGGCGTACACACTCAAATTTCATCTTGTGAGATTTTCTCCACATGAGGGTGGATATCCTGAAACAGAGATATGTGGAAGTTTGGGCAAAACTCATCATAAAGCTTTGAACTTGTGTTCCACTCCAAAACCATCCTGTCTAAATGGCATGATGATTCTAGCAAACAGATAAGTTTTATATTTATACACATTTTTACAATACAAGAAACATGTATTTATTACCTATACACATGGCAAATATAGCACAGTTTTTGTAAAGGCGTCCTTGTCCTTCTTTTCCTCCTAAGCCAATCATCTGGAGAGAGTTAAAAACAGACCAAAAAACCCCCCAAAAAACCAAAACAAAACCAAAAAAACAAAACCTAAGCCCACAAAACCAAACAAACAAACAAAAAAGAAGTTCCAACCAGGAGCAAGAGAATGATGGGAAGAAGATGGCATTCTTTATGGATTAAGTGCTTTGGCAAGTAGAACACCATGGAAATCCACTCTGCTTCGGCATACTGCCTGAGATGTGTGCTAAGAAGCTTAACTTTGTCTCCATTAGGGTGTTCATCCAAGTGCAGTGGCCAGCAATGCCTACTATGCCTTTCTCCACTCTTCGTGCTGCTCCTCAGGGCCCAAGAGCCAACTTCCTGGTGTGTCAGGGTACCCATGATTTCCAATCTCTGAGCCTTCGCCTGTGTTGTATCTCTAGAATGGACCAGGAATGCTCCTCTCCTTGATACTGGAGAGCTCTGAATCATCCTTCAAGGTCCAATGAATTCGCCACCTCTTCTTTGGAACCTTGCTGAATCCTCTTCACAGAGGTATAGGTAAACCCTGCCCTCCCACTCCACCGCGGAAAGAATGGTTCCTTCCCTGAGATGCCTAGGAACCTTTTATGTACCTTGACAGTATATAGAGCCAGTTGTTTGTGTCTCTCCATACTGTGAGATTCCTACACAGGACCATGTCTTATTCATCTTTGAATCCTTAGCCAAGTCACTTGCAAAGGAAAGGTGCTCCATAAATGTTAAATCTAATTGAGTCTTATAATAAAACGATGAGTGTAACCTCTAACACTATAAAAATTAAACAAAACCCCTCAGAAGCAACAATGTGCACTAAAAATTAATTTGAAAATTTCCTTCCATGTACTGTTAGCAAAGTACTTTACTTTTATAGGCCTCTCCTGTGCTATAAAACTCCTGAATGTTCTAAAAATATTTTAAAAATAGGCATTTAGAACCTCTTTAATGAACTACTTCCAAATGTGGCTTAGATGTTTGAGGCTTTCCCTCCAGCAGGTGTAAAACCAGCCAGGGGAGCTGAAGACTGGGAAGCTGGGAAGTCGTGGCCCAGAGATGGAGAGGTGGTACCCGCGTCAGGTGACACGATTCTTGGTGGGGACCCTGGTTAAAGGGCTGGGAGTTCTCTCTGGGGGCGCCCTTGGGTGTGGAGAGCAAAGTAGTTGGTACATCTTGGATCCTCTTCAGACTCCAACTTCGTGTGTGTGTGGGCATCCTAAAGGCCTGCCGTTTCTCTTGCCCTCTGACCAGAGCACTGCTCAAGTCTGAAGTGTAAATCATGGCATTCTCTAACACCTCACAGAACTGTAAATTCATTCTCTTCCCTTCTCCTGATTTTCTCATGGCCCTTGTTTATAAGTGCTTTATGATAAAGGGTGTTTGAGAAAGCCATTGGTCTCTCTCACAAGTTAACGTTCCGAAGAACAAAGGCTGCCATTCCACAGAGCTGGAAAAAAAAAAATAAAGAGGGGCATGTGGACCCAAAACGAAACTCTAATTATTTCATTTGCTTCCAAATACTGCCACTGGAAGCTACTATTATTAAGATTTCCAGTATTCCATTCCAACTTCAATGGCAATTGTGATGCTTACTGTTTTCTCATGGGAGGGAAAACAGGTATACATTTTATTTAAAAAATAACCTTTTCATCTGTGATTAATTGGCAACCTACGTATGAAGCCATCTAAGTGTTTTTCCTGTGCATGGCTCACGCCGATCCGTATTTAACACGATGTGGAAAAGCATTCGTGAAACTGTTGGGTAAGGTCACTCCCTATCAGTTTCAGGGATGACCATGTGAAGAGTGAGAAGGCTAATAGCTGTATTTGTATTTTGGCAGCAGATGGCTTTTCACTCTTGCCTCATTTCTCAGAGGTTCTGCACAAGCCAAACACATGAATGACTTTCGCATCTCCTCTCAAACCTCATGATGCAGGGCTGAATTTGTTGGGCCCATGTACACCTGCTTTCACTAGAATCCAGTCTCGTAAAACTGTCAAGGCACCCGTCACAGGAACACATTAGCATTGTTTAAAGGGTTGTGCATCACTTTTTTGACTGCTGTAACTCGTTATAAGCAGAACCTAAAAGGGTTAATTGATTGGTCCTCCGTTAAGGTGATACAAATCCGGGCCAACATCAGCAATTTTAGTAACACTTTCCACATTGTCCTAACCCTCATAGGTGCGATGTGTGCATGCGTGTCTGCGTACTCCAAGGGCAAGATGCCTAGGGAGACATAGCAAGAAGCAAGAAAGGGAAAAACCCAACTTATTTTAGAGATGGGGAGTGGGAGAAACGGGGATAAGATGGAAAGGGTGGGGGAATAAAACCAGGAAAGAAACCTTAAAATTCATATAGGTTTGTTAAGAAGGCAGAGAACAGACATCCAGAATCTTTGAGACTCTCAACACATATTTGATAATCAGGTAAAGATGGACTTCTGCAGCCTATTCCTGGAAACCAGGTGTTTTCCACGTAAGGGAAGGGACAACTGTTTGATCCTATACAACCTGGAATTGCTGCTGTCTGGAGGGAGAGAAAGGCTGATGTAGAGGGCTGGCACTGGGCAAACCTCTAAACCATCTCCGCCGAGTGCTTCAGTTCGGGGACCTTTCTGTTGGGTGAAAGGGAGAAGTGTAGTTATAGATGTGACATTTCCTAAGGCTTTGCAATTTGCAAAAATCTCCATTAGTTACTTTGAGGGTGAATGTATGTCAGCACAACAGGATATTCACTCACCACCTCTTCCCAATGATTATTACCTTTTTAACCAGGCAAAGTCAGCTTATATCAGGCAGCCATAGGAAATATCATGGAGCCCAACACAGGGTTTGAATTCATGACCCTGAGATCAAGACCTGAACTGAGATCAAGAGTCAGGTGTTTAATCAACTGAGCCACCCAGATGTCCCAGACATAGAGAAATATTTACTGAGTAAACAACAGTACCACGGACATTTTCTAATATAAGTGATGAAAATGGAGATAAATCTTTGGTTCTGGAGCCTGAGGATAAGCTACACAACAAATACAAGGAGATACAGCTAATGTTATAAACGTATCAGTTATGTGTCTTATCTGATTCTTTCTGATACTCTGATTTAGACCCAAGGACAAAAATCTCAAGAAAATGTTAGAAGTATTTTTGTTCTTTGTAAGTATCACTTAAGTACACGAACTTATGAACAGAATGAGCTTTTAGAAATAGAATTGATAAACGACTGTTATATACTAGGTAATATCTTATGCTATTTTTTCCAATGTGCTAGTTTTTGGATAGATAATTTCTTTGATAATCACTGACTGTCTGAAATGGGAAGTTTGTATTTATCCTATGCTCTGCGTTTCAGACTATCTCTGCCAATATGGGAATAACCTCTGATTGCTTGTCAATTGCCTTGAAATTCTCAATGGGAATGAGGCTTGCACTGCCAAATATTTTTACTGGGTCTAATGATAGATCACCTGAGCGTATCCTTCCTTAACAATTAACTTCAATTTAGAGGACATTTAGAGTCTTTTGGAAGACATTTAAGAGCGAGTAAAGTGATTTGTGGAAAGACTGTGAATTTCAGTCTTTCAGATGAAAGATGATAATGGGATTGAAGTCTTTCCTTCTGATTTATTATTTGTGTTCCCATTTCTCACACAGTGAAACTTCATATTTTTCAGGGAACTGAACTGCTTCAGTTCAGCTGAGATAATGATTAGGGGGCTGGGTGGCTTTATCGGCCCTAGGTTAAGACTTCTAAGTACATTTAGTATGCAAGGTAAGGCTAAAGAGCCTGGTAAAAATAGAAAACTGTTATGAAAACAGCTTTAACCAGGCAAAGAGTAAGAGTTAAAGAAGGTGCTAAATAGAAGGTATATTTCATCATCTCAGATTAGTATCTTTTTGGAGAAGGTGTGAGAAAAAAATAAGGTAAGGTAAGACAGAGGTAAAAAAATAAGGTAAGGTAAGACAGAATCCCAAAATGAGAAAAAATATCGAAGCGAAACTGTTGCTTTTCTAAGCAATAATTAATTATTGCTTACTATTAATTAGTAATTATTAATTTGTTAATAATTGATTACTAATAATTGACTTAATAATTAATAATTAATGCAATAATTTGTAATTGCCTTTTGGCAACTCCATGTGGGCTTTCGTTTGTCATAGCCATGAAAAAACTACACTACTGCTTTCTTAAGCCACAGCCCTTTCTAAGCCTCCTCATCCCTGTGCTCTGGGTCTCAGAAGGGTGGGGAGTTTTGAGAATGGTCCGAGATTTCAATCTTGATGAGAAATTCCTTGTCAGCAACAAGTTGCCATAAAACAGGGTAGTTTTCCCAGAGGGGCTGGTAAAAATACACATGCATTAGTGAAGTAAGGCAAGGGGAAGATACTGCCAGGTTGAGCTGTCCAGTCAGAAGTCGAAATGTTTGTGCACACCAGACAGTGTGTCTGGCTACCTCGTCGGAGGGTCTATGTTTGGTCTGGGAAAACAGTGCCATGTTTACCACCAGGGAAGGCCTATGAGTGAATAACAATGACCAGGCCCCAAGAGCCGGAAGAGGCTCCCTTATAAATGGCTGTCTTGTTAGGCTGAGAGGGAGTGTTTTTCAGTTTTGAGGTAGAGCAGCCCAAACAGCTGCTTCTGTCAGGCATAGCGCACAACTCTGCCACCCCGCACACTTCCACGGGGTTACCTTGCATGGCAAGGTGGCCACCTACTTGCTGACGCGGCTGTGGCCATACACCAGCTGTCTTACAGTGTCCTTTCTTCGGGCATCTTTTTTTTTTTTTTTAAGGATTTTATTTATTTGACAGAGATCACAAGTAGGCAGAGAGGCAGGTAGAGAGAGAGAGAGAGGAAGGGAAGCAGGCTCCCCGCCTAGCAGAGAGCCTGATGTGGGGCTTGATCCCAGGATCCTAAGATCATGACCTGAGCCAAAGGCAGAGGCTTTAATCCACTGAGCCACCCAGGCGCCCCCTTGGGGTATCTTTAAGGGACTGTCTGCCATTATGGAATGCTTGGCATATTCTGGAGGGCTGCCCCATCAATCCTCACTTTCCAACCGAAGACTTTTTGACACAAATATCAAAGAAGGAAGTATGTCTTACTGCCCAATTACATTAAAGCTGGTGCTGGTCAGCATGTGTGTAATTATTTATTTCAGCTTTCTGTAAAAGGAGGGGCATCTTATTCAAGTCAAGCAGAAATCTGGCAGTTTCCCAGTTGTGAAATTCTATTGACAAAGTTGTTAAGTGAAGGGCAGAGTAACGTGGTCTGCCAGGCCCCTGTACCTTTGTCTCTGACCTGGACATGGGTCAGGCCCATGCTGAACTGACCAGAATGACTTTGATTTGATGGCCGTTAAAGGTCAGGCACATAATGGGATCAGATGTGTCAGTGGAGCTGAAGTACATAGCATAATAGATTGATGGTAATTAAGTAGTCGTGTTTAATAAGAGTCATCAGAGTTAAAGGCAGTGTTGGAATGAGCAGCTTGGGGAAGGAAGGAGAAGGCATGAAGGAAGGCGATGGGAAATAACCTTTTTGTTACACTAAGGGAAGACCAGAGGGATTGTGTGTGTGTGTGCGTGTGTGTGTGCTTGTGTGAACATGTGTGTTTTAGGAGAACCAGTATTTTGTTTTTTAAAGGGCAAGGAGGATAGGTAAAGCAGAATTCAATTTTATGAATTTATAAATGGCCCCAAGTTATCCTAATTCAACATATGTTTGTCTAGAAAATGCAAACTACAAACTCAATGATAAAAATAGTTCCACAAATAGTTTCAGTGATCTGTTTTTTTCTGTAGGATGAAAATCTGAGTTTTGGGGGGTATTTAGTGGCATTTTGTTTTTTGGTATTTAGTTTTTACATAAATCATTAAAGTCCTAGAATTAATTCCTTGTTCAAAGACTATTATGGAGTTTCAGAAAGTTATCATTCTTCAGTAATACGTCATCATATTATTGTGATGCATTATCATTTAACAAGAGAACATGTTGGAGTGGAATATATGAACAAAGGCAGTTTCTGAATCACGCGTTTTCAGTATTATTTTTGTTCGTTTGCACAAACCATCAACGTCAGCTGGATTTATATGTGAATTATCTAGGTTCATTCTAGAAGAGCTAGGTGTTGAGAATGCAACGAGCTAATCAGGACTGTGTTGCCCACACCACCTAGTAATGAAGAGACCAGGTAGGGGGCTTCACAGCCAAACTGCATAGTGACTTGACAAGTCTCAATGATGCGTGCTTCCTCCAGTTTCCTTCCTAGTTCTCTGGGCCACAAATCCATGTGAAAGAAGCATTCTGGATTTTAGGAGTCCTGACTTAACTCTTTCATCTGGTCTCTGGCTCAGTAAACAAACTCCATCTGGAAACAGAGCTGAATTGGGAGAAGACTGTGAAGTAGAAAAGTTTTTAATGAATCACCTGCCATTCCTCGTTCTAGTGACCGTGAACGGGCAGTCTGACCCCCCGAGCCTGTGCTCTTAACCACTCCGTTATACTGTCTGAAAGTCCTCAAGAGTATGGCTTGGTTTTATGACTGTTTGATCTTATCTTTGAAACTCTGGAGCCAGCACAGGACCAGGTACACAAAAGGAGCTCCATCAATGAAAGGCAACGGTCACTTAATCCGATTAACTGATTCCCACTGATATTCAGCTACCTTATTCATTCTGATGAAAATGTCTCAAGAGTATGGTGATACAGTCTTCGCACCGAGGTGGAAGTTGGTATGTTTTATGACAGGTATTGGGGAGATGCCACAGGTCGTGTCAGGTATGGAGCTGTCTAGTTTTTCTTCGTCTGACAGTATTCTCTCTGCAGCCAACCAGTAATCAGGGCCTTAGATACACGGTCTCGTGGCTGGAAGTGAGCTTAGCCCAGCTTCTTTCTTGGAAGAATGAACTAACGATTGGCAGAAGCCGTGCAGGCCCCCTCTGTGGGGGGAGATGAGCTGTTGTCCATGTGATAGCTCAAAATATTCAGTGTGAAGAAAGGAGGTTTGGAGGCGCGCAAACCGAAATTGTCAGCTTTTAAACTTGATGGCCACCATCCCATCTCTTGGGAGTCGTAAGGAGGTTTCTTCTTTCCGTTGGGCTTTGCTTTACCTTGACATCAGTGCCAGCCTGTAATGAGGGCCGTCAACAACGACAGTGTTGAAGGCACCTCTTTATAAGCAGTTTGAGAAGGGCACAATGAGCAACTCCTGCCTGAGCTCGTTTATTTTTTGAAAACATTTATAAACAATCAAATGAATCCCATATCTATTGTACAACAACCACTACAGATTGCTAATGTTTATGGAGTAGTTACTACATGCCAAGCATTGTTTCAAAGATTTACGGGTAGGAATACACCTAATTCTCATGACAGCTCAATTAAGGGGATACTACTCATATGCCCATTCTACAGATTAGGAAACCGAGGTACTGACAACCCAAGTCAATTCTCAATTAATAGGTGAAGAAGTGTCAAATTGAGCACAGTTTTAAATTAACAAGAAAACTCAGTAGTCTCTGACATACTGGACAATTTCAGCTACTTTAATTCCTTTCCAAAGCTGGCTCTTTCAGCTGGAGTAGATCTCTTGGGCTTTCTAGCTGAAAAGAAATTTAGAAGGCAGCTGGCCCGCAGCATCAGTTCATACCTTTCTTCTAGACCAGGCTGTGTTTTTCGTGTTACTTTTCCATTCTCAAAATAGCATAAAATCGTAATGTGTAGTGCTCTATCTCTTTCTACTTCACAGAGGTGAAAACAGAGACACTTCAAAAAAAATTTTTTTAAGCGGATCTCATGTCCTTGTCATATACTTACTGCTAGCATTGGCTGCACTAGAATCCATGGTGTTGGAGGCCTGGACCTGTGCTGATTCCTGCAAGCCCTGTGTCTGGCTGCACCTTGATAAAGGTAATAATAGGTGTGAGCAGTCTTTCATAGCCGCCCTCGCTAGGGCATTTTGGCTGTAGTTACTTCCTGTGCCCAGGGAGACAACCTTGGCTGAATCATTTAAAACACTTTTTAATCACAACCAAGCACCTTATTCTACCAAAATAACTTCTTTTAAAAGTGTCCCAACCTGATCGACAGACAAGCATCAAATAGCGATAGAAAAGCCGGACACAGACATCATAATTAGTCTGTTAAATTGAAAGAACAGAATGATTTAGCCATGATTGAACACTTGGCAAAGAATTTTTCATCAGGCTTCATCCCAACTCTTTCAACAGAAGAGGGAGGAATCTTCTGAGAACTGTTTGAAATAGTGGAACAGCAATTAAAGCCCTTTGTCATTCACAGATAGGAAGCAGAAATGAGTGTATTTGCCAAATATGGCACTGTGGGCGTTGGAAGCCAGAGGGTTGCAATGGAAACAAACCTGTTGAAAACCAAATAAGATGAACACTGGGGAATACAAAAGAAGGAAGGAAGATGACCATCACTCCGGCCCTCTGAGCCTTGTGTTAAATTGAGAATTCTGTCCCCTTCTAAGAATAAGTCTTCCAGTATTCACTTCAGGAAGTCCCATTGCTTCAGCTTGGATGGCTAATATGAAAAACAAAGCAATTGTTTGTTGACACGTTATTCTAGCAGGTGCAGTTCCATTTTAAACAAGAAGCTGCTATTGTTTTCAGGAATCGTGTTGATGACTGTCTTAGAACATGAAGGGCTGGTTCTGTGGGGTGGGGTTGGAGGTGGGGGGACACCAGGGTGCTGTTTTTCACTTTAGCCTTTGGGTCTGAGTTCTCATCTTCTGTACATTTATGACTAGCACCCCCTAGAGGTTAACGCAGGTTTTTAAAAGGAAAGCAAGTTCATATTTATACACAATTAAAAAAAACCAAACAAACTGATTTTCCTATTCTGAGGAAAATTCTTGGGCAGTAAGGGGCGAGTAGGACTGTCCAGATGTGGGTTTGGTAAACAGAAGACACCTGGGGATGGAGGGTACACTTGATTTATCGCCTTTGGTTGGGAAAAGGTCTATCAGCAAGCCTGAGTACCCAGTGGGCTCCCACGTGAGAAGTGACTTTGGCATTGTGGCCGATGGTGACCAGCCTTTGCTGAAATCACTGGATACCTGATGCTCCCCGCCCCACCCCCTGCCTCCCCGCAGGGCACGTGAGGGCAGAGAGCCTGAAGGGAGAAGAGTGAGAGCAAGCATCGTTGGGGTACTTCCTTGTTGTATGAGCACACAGGAGGAGCAGGGCCCGAGGGCCAAAGGCATCCCGGGCTCTCCTTCCTTTTGTGTAGCAGTGACACACTGCCAGCCGGCCTTATTTGTGAGTGGGGAACTGTGGGAAGTGCTGCGGGTGATTTATGGGCAGCATGGAGCGGTAATCCCTCCCCTGGCTCTCTCCTCGGCCTTCTCGGCACAGCGGCACTAAATATCCAGCCCGACCTGGGGATGCGCTGCCGCTGGTGCGCTCCTGAGCCGGGGCTGTGTTAGCCTCGCAATTTACTTTTTCTAAACCACGATAAATTCAGGCACAAATGGCAGCAAAATTAACTGTGAAAATGCCACCGTATTTTGCAGGCTTGCAGCTCTTGCTGGCCCATCTCTGGTTTGGATTTTAAAGCTAATTTTTTTTAGCTAGAGAAAGAAAGGGCCTCAGTTTTTTTTGTTTTGTTTTGCTTTGTTTTTTTGGTTTGTTTGTTTTGTTTTGTTTTTGAATGTTTAGGTGAGTGATTACCATCTTTAACAGAATCCTGCTACTGAGCAGAAGAAGCAACTCTTTTTCCTTGAGAGGACAGTGGCTTTTAACTAAAATACTTGAGTCCACTCTATGGTTTGTGTTAGATTTCATTATCTTGTTTGAGAAATGCTCATTTGTTTTTCACTACTCGATGCGCGGAGCAGATAGTTAATTGATCTATGCTGTATGGCGCACCTGCAGTGGGGAAGCCCGAAGTAAATTAATATTCGGAAACAGGAGCTCTTCTGATGTTTGGAGGTAGTTACATTTCGGTGGGTGGTGGTGAGCCCGTGGGGTTTACTTACTAGCTGTTGCTTGAGGATAGACTGCCATCAGCTGTATTTTATCCTTTCCAGTTTTGCTAAAGTGAGTTGAAGTAACGACTGGTTAAGGTCGACAAATTATATAAAAAGCTACTGGGCTGCTGTTTTTATTCAGGTTGATGCCCGAATGTGTTCCGTGACTCCTCCCTTCCGCATTAGAGGATGGCAGGGCAACCATCAGTAGGGTACTCAAGACCATGCCACATGTGGAGGAGGTCTCCCTGTTCTTGATTCAGCCTTCCACCCTTTGTCCTCAGGTTCTCTCTGAAGGTCATACAGACTCCCAGGCAGTTTCCTTACTTTACCAGCTGTGTCCAGGCTGCCATACCAAAGAAATGGTTGCTTTAGCTAAGAGCTGAAGCATTAGTGGAAATAAACAAGATAATGGAAAGTGTGTGTGTGTGTGTGGTGTGTGTGTTTCACAAGTCACCTACTTGTTGGACTTTCGGAGGCAAGTCCCTTACTGTTTCTAGGTTGGAATTTATCTCTAAAATGGGGTTGATAATCTGCCATAGACCTAATATAAAGACTGAATGAGATGATAGGTATGAAATTGGTTTCTCATTGTGATGGCACTGAATGGGAAGGAAAGAAAGTTTCAGGAAGTGAAGAAGAAAAGCCATGGGGAGAGGAGTTTTTTTGGAGGAGAGAGCCTGGAAAGGGCCTGGTGCAGTGGAGCTGAGGACTGAGGCCCAGGGCTATGGGGAATGGAAATCCGTTCACCTTGCAGGAAAGGGGAGATGGGCATCCCAAGGTTCCAAACGAGGTGCCTGCATCTAAGTGGGGAGCCTTAATGCTGACGTCAGGTGGGCTGTCCATTCTTAAGTTAGGACCACAAATAGGTAGGAAAATCCTTCTTTTCATAGTCCTGCTCCTCCCACTAGCCATTAGATCCTGGCTAATATGAGGTAGGGTCAGTCCAACAGGTGAAAGTTATTCAAAGAAGAGAAAAATCAATGAAATAACCCACAGCTCACATTATATAAGCTATTTCAGGTTTTGTCAAGTTCTGTCTTTCGTTGTGGCCTCTAAAATTTTGGGATCAAGCTTATTAACCTCTTTTGACCTGGCAGGAGAAGGCCCTAGGTATAGCTTTTCATTTGATGAGCCCACACTCATCAAATGTGTTACTTAAAGTGTGAACCATGGATCAGCAACATGTGTGTCCCTCTGGAACCTGTTAGAAATGCAGAATCTCAGGTCCCCTCCAGATCTAGGGTGGTCTGCATCTTAGCAGGATGCACTGGTGATTTATGTAAACAGGGAAGTCAGTTCAAAAAGATAAACCTCACCCTGTGCACATCCTCACACATAAACACATGCATGCTCATGATGCGGACAATTTATTTTCATCATAAAGATATAGGAAAAAGGACAGAAGTACATAAAAATGTCACCCAAGTTCTTGCCTCTGTTAACATTTCCCCTACTTATCTTTGTCTCTTAATTGAAAAAGTCTAGGCTTTCTTGTGAGTGGGAGGGAAACCCATTTCTCTAGCAAGCCACTCCCACATCTTCAAAAAATACATTGTTTGACTAACTGCTGCTTGTAATGGGGGAGGAGGAAGAAAATAAAATTAAAATAGAGACTTGACCCTACTTACTGTTGGATCATAGATCTTAAAGCCTTTTAAGACATTGGAGAATTGAACTGATTAACTTCAAGTTATTCTACACGCATTTTAATTCTTTTTTTTTTTTTTCAAGATTTTATTTATTTTTGTGAGCGAGTAAGAACACAAGTGGGGGGCAGAGGCAGAGGAAGAAGCAGACTCTCTGCTGAGCAGGGAGCCCAATGTAGGGTTCAATCCCAGGACTCTGAGATCATGACCTGAGGTGAAGGCAGATGCTTAACCAACTGAGCCACCCAGGTACCCCACCCATTTTAATTCTCAAATTTTGTTGAAGTGCGTCATGAACAGATTTGGTGTCCTGGGTAGACTCAGGTCTCTGTACATCTGAGGTTCAACAAACTTATTTCATCTGTATGGGGAAGTTGATGGGAAAACAAGTATGAGAGTTTTCATTCTTCTTTGGACAGTCTACCTAAAAAGATTAATTGGCCCAACTCTAAAGGATTGCTTTGTAATTTTTTTTTTTTTCTTTTTGAAGGCAGAGGTTGGGTAGTGTAAGTTGGAACAGTATTTTCTCGTTGAGGCAGAATTCTTTGAACTTGAGAAAGAACTGATCTTGGTGCTGCTTTTCAGCTTCAAGGAATGAATTTCTTCTCTAAGCTTCCTATCTCTTCTTCTCCAAACTTCCTAATATTTAATTCACCAAGCCAGAATGACATGAAGCTTTCCTTGCTGCCTCCAAGCTCCCTTTGTACACTTTCAAGGTTTAGAGGTTTCTTAGCAGTTGTCATCAAACAGACAGCATGCTCCGGGTGTCAGCCTTGTGAGCAGGAGCTGCTCCTGGGGGAGAACCAGCAAGTGTGCGACAACACTGAGCTCTTGAGTGACAGCAACCCACCCACCCTTGCCCGCCCTCCTCCAGCTTCAAGGGCTAGCAGGCTGGGCCATTCTAGAAGATTTGGAAAGGAGCCACCAACAGGAATTATTGAACAATTGCTCTGTGAAACTTAAGATAACACTTTGTTCCACCACAGTGGAATTGCTGTGTGACAGAAGGAAATTATCTGTTTAGTTCTTGATTAACATTTATGTGAGAAAAATAAAATTAAAGTTGATGGTATCTAGTCCAAGAAATGCTTGTATTTACTTTAAAGAGCAAATATTAAGTCAACACTTTTTGTAGAGTGAATGTAACCAACTTTGGAGGATTCATTGTTTGAGTTACAATTGGGGCAAAAAAAAATAACACCAAAACACAAAAAAACTAAAAACAACCTTTGAGATGCCAATGGAATGCCTCCTTGTTACCAAATTAAGCTCCCTGAAATAAAGATTTCCAGAAACAACTGGATTATAAACGTAATGTTATGAAAGAGTCCATCCCTCTGAATAGTTGGCAGGTATGTGTATATGGGATGATTTTAGGGATGTTTACTTATTTTTAACAAGTAGAAAAAGCTGAACAAGTCTTACTGAATTCATTATCAATGTCTCAATCAAATTAATAAGGCAAACATTTTACCACTAATATAAAAGTAACCTCAATAGTACTTGTGGTAAAAATGTTAGTTGAAATAACTTTTAATTCAGCCTCAAAATCAAGAATTTGAAATTCATGTGTTCATTCATCCAGGTCAAATGATCATGACCCCTCCCCCTCCTCCCACACACACCATGTATAAGCACCATCTTGGGCCAAAGGAGAGATTCTGTGACGGATAAAACAGGATTCTTTTCTTAACAACTTTAAGGTTGGCTAGGGGAGACATGAATGCAAGGCATATTGAGGAAGTAAAGCCAAGGTAACAACATATCTCTAGTCTGCCTTCTTTTTGTTTAATTATAGGCTCAGGTATTTGTGTAAGCCGATGTGTTTTATAAATATGTGTATAGTGCTTCATACTTACATAGAACTTATAGTATGGGCCAGAGACTCCCTAAAAGCTTTAAAGGTATGAACTCATCTAATCTATGATAAGAAAATTGGGGCACAGAGAGGTTGAATAACTTGCCAAACTCAGTAGAAGAGAAAGATTTGGACTTGGCGGCTCAGCTCCAGAATATTCCTAGGCACTGTGCTATGCTATCTTTCCAACGTGGTTGCACACATCAGTATGAGCTAAAAAGAAGTGTGAAAAGCTCAGGTCTTATTAGCTGGCAGATTTGTTTCTATCATTTAGGCCTGCGCCATTACAAAATATATGCTTGTACCTTACTTCTCAATGAGTGATACGCTTTTGAACCGTGGAAATGAAACTGCTATAAACATCTGAAAAGAAACATGGGAACAGGTTATCCAAAGGAATCCAACATTTCTAATGTGAAGACCAGTTTACAAAATAAACACCAGCCCTTATGTTTATCTATTTTAAAGTTTAGAGTTTTCTTCTTATTATTTTTTTAAAATGCTGGACATTTATTTATATAGATTCTATTGATTTGAAATTAAACCTTGGTATTTATGCATAAGGGTAGTTCCTAGCCTGATTTTGGGGGAAGATTTACTACTAGAGGAAAAGCAAAAGATAAAGCTTTGTTTAAGTGGAGAAGGAATGTTGGACAGGTGTCCTTGACAGTCTAGTGCCTCTCTGAGAGTATGGGAGACGACGAATTTTTATCTGGAAGTCATTCTGAGTATTAGGCTCATTAGAAATTCCCATGCTTCAGGTTGCTTGTGTGTGTGTGTGTTTGTGTGTGTGTGTGTGTGAGAGAGAGAGAGAGAGAGAGAGAGAGAGAGAAGGGAGGGGAAAGGAACAGAGGGGAAAGTAAATGAAAAGTCTTATGGAGAAATGAGATAAAGTAATGAATATGTGACATCACCCCATTTTTACAAATGAGAAAATCACAAGACTATATTTTTTTATCCTGTAAGACATAAAAGGGAAAACAAGACCGTCTTGACTAGTTATACTTAAAAGAATATTTTCACAAAGTGCCGAGCCTGAGCGTGGTTCTAGCTCCCTGCCACCAAGTCCTTGATCTTCCTCATTTCACCCTTAATGCCGTGGACAGGGCCTGGCCCAGGATAGGTGCCCAGCAAATGGGTGTGGAATGAATGAAACTCGAGGCCCTGGCTTCAGAAGAAAGATCTCCAGGCCTTCAGGGAGGAGAGCTTCTCCTCACCTCAGACAGCTGCCCCTGGCCAGGTGCCACGTTGTCCTTGAAGCTGGGCTGCCCCACTGAACTCACTGGCTTTGAAGCAGCTCGAGGCTTGTGCAGGAACCCAGTGGGAAGCCTTGCGTCTGTGACCCGGGCCCCGTGAGTAGCGTCAGGAGATTAGAGTGTCCTTGCTCCAAGGCCAGAGATACAGGCCCAGATTACTCAGGGTCACAGGTCCACATTCTTGGATGCAACAGGAGCATTAATTAGTGACAATTACCTATTGGAAAAAAGAAGTCGAGTCCTGAGTGCTCCTTCCAAAAGACTTAAAGACAGAAGGAAGCTTCTAACAATGGGTCAAGGGAGATGCATTTCCGCCCTGATGTTAAAAACAAGGTAGTGTCTAATTGATGAGTAGTAGGGGCTCCCAGAGACGCTTTGATGAGCCATCTCCTGCTTCCTGATATTGTGACCCCCTCAACAAACACTGACAAATAAAACCAGCATGCCTTCAATATAAATGAGGGCACACTATCTGACGAGATGCTTCGTTCTCAGGATGTGGTTGAAATCCTGTTATGAATAAGGTTTACATCCTTGCCACTGAAATAATATTTTTGTACTGTGGAAATCAATGGTAAGGAAAAAATGGACAGGCCATCGAATAGGTAAACAATTTAACTTTGATGTAATATCTTGCTTGCTGGATGTGGTCCTGGGGAAAGTCAAAGAACATGTCGCTTCGTTGATCTCTCTTGTCCCTTTCCCCCTCTCTTCTTCCCATTTATCTTCTCTGACCTAGGGAGCATTTTGAGGATGAGTCCAACTCAAAACAGGGTTGCGGCAGAGTTTCTTTTCAGCCTTAGAGCTCTTTTACTTCTGGAATAATCCAAAGGTAGTTAGGATTTTGCTAACCGTGATTTAAAACAGAACCGAGAAATAAAAGTCACAGCATAGGGAACACAGTCAATGATTTTGTAATAGTGTTGCCTGGTGACAGATGGGAGTTACACTTGTGGGGCAGAGCCCAATGTATAGACTTGTTGAGTCACTATGCTGTGTACTTGAAACTTATGTAACGTTGTGTGTCATCTCTGCTCAAATTAAAAACAAAAACCAAACTCTGCATTTATGCTTGTATTATAACAAAATATGTACCCAAAACGTATTATGCCAATTACTAATTTATACTTCAGTTTTGTTTTCCCGTTTTATTTTCATGGCTGTAACTAACTCAGCTAAAAGCCGTGGAAAAGCAAGTAGCACTCAGTTCTTGGGCTGTAGATTCTATAGCTCTGTTGAGAAAATAAAATGTAACAAATCTATTGCAGCAGAGAAAACTTGTGCAAATATAATGAAAAGGCAGAAAAATTTTATGCTTATTTGTAATATACCAGGAAAAATTGGTGAAACTCAGATATTTGTAATAGTCCTTTGCTTTTGTGAATAAAACTTTCCATGCTTCTGCTTTCTTATCTTAAAAAAAAAAAAAAGAACTAAGAGATTTGGTCTGAGGGAAAGTGAGAGCATGTATTTTGCAAGTTGCAAACTTGTGGAGAATTTGTGGGTTCTACGTTTCAAACAGAACTCAAATCTTTTGAGGCTCAAGTTCCATTTGCTCTTGGCAAAACACAATTTCCTGGTTCAAAAGAAAATAAGCACATAAAAAAGGCCCCTCGGCTTCTTGGACATCAAAGTTTAGGAGATACTCTTATAAAGCAGCATTTTGATGATTTTTAGATTATAGCAACCAGGAACATACAGATTAAAACTACCCTTGAAGTACCCTTAAGTTAAGAAAAAAAACCCAAGGGCAAAGATGTTGGCAAAGTGCATTACACTATGGATGTTTTTGCCAAAAGTGAGACGTTTTAGCTAGTTTTCCTGCTCTCCCTCCGACTGAATTTCTTGTAAACTCTCAGCTGTGTCAGATTCTATTCCAGTTTCCTCCTCATTCCTACCAGATTCACACCTAAATGGGTAGTCATGATTCTTTAGAACCAATTGTTTCTTCAAAAATGATGCTCATCTTTTTGTTTAATGTCCAAGCCACTTTACAGGTAAATATGTTCTTATACATGAGTACAAATCTATCCATTAAAAAGTCCATTGTTTAAAAAAATTATTCTGCATTAATGATTCTCCACTGGGGTTGATTTTGATCCCCAGGGGACATTTAGCAATACCTGGAGACATTTTGGATTGCCATAACTCTGAACTGGAGGATGGGGTTGTTCTTGACACCTAGTGGGGAGAAGCCAGCAGTGCTGTTCAACACTCTACAATGTGCAGGATAGCGGTCCACGACAAACAATTATCTTGTTCAAAATTTCAGTGCTGCTGAGGTTCGGAAACCTGGTTTTAGACTCTAGGACAATCCTAGACAGTGTCTTCAGCTACATATCTTTTCTCCTAACCGAGATTAATGTTCCTTACTCATTTCTGGGCAGAGGTTCTTAGACTGGAGGAAGAGAGTAGAATAAGAATGAAAAAAAGGAAGGGAGGAATATCTGCAAGGCTAAAGTCATCCTTTATTTTTTTTTTTTAAGATTTTATTTATTTGACAGACAGAGATCACAAGTAGGCAGAGAGGCAGGCAGAGAGAGAGAAGAGGGGAAGCAGGCTCCCCGCTGAGTAGAGAGCCCGACATGGGGCTCGATCCCAGGACCATGACCCGAGCCGAAGGCAGAGCCACCCAGGCACCCCTAAAGTCATCCTTTAGATCCTGAATTCACACTCTCTGCCCCAGGAGAGCTCAGGAAACTAAGAAATTTTTGAAAAGGTAAATAATGGTTCTGAGGCCCAGAGATTATTAGCTGTTCTAAGAATGCTCTTCAGGTCAGAAGGAAAGCAATGGAAACAGGATGTGTTAATGTATTTTGTTTGTCATTGTTTTTGTATGCTACTACGTGCAACGCCAAACTGAGATTCACGAAACACTTCCTTTCCTCACAACTGCCAGCCTTGCTTGTTTTGCGCCTGTTGGAATTTGTTCCATCATTCATTCATTCATTGGACATTGATGCACCCTTGGAAAGGAGGGGGGGAGGACCTACGAATGGAAGCTTTCCTAGGCATGACTGAGAGTCACAGAATTCCATACAAAGTCAACTGAGGCCGAAGAGCAAGGCCCTGTTTCAATCCAGCATAATGCAGAGGTTTTCTCAAAGAGATGGTGGCAGTGAGAATGCGTTTGTTGCTGCTGGGGAATTTGCAAATCTCTGTAATGGCCGTGGAGATGGTGTCCCAAGAGACAGAACAAAATCCTTTGGGGCGGGTTTCTCAAGCTTAGAAGCATGGGAAGCACCTGTCTCAAACCACAGCAGGAGCACATCAACAAAAACAGATCTCCCTGGGCCTCACCTCAGGTCACTGACTCAGAATCTCTAGGGAGAGGAGATTTTTAAACCAAATGACCCAGGTGATTGTTATCATCAGACAAGTTTGGGAAGCTCTCCCCACAGGACCAGAAACCCCCAGACTCTCGGAGGGAACTTTCATCCACAGTCCCATTGTTAGCCCTACTATCACCTCCAAATGTACTCATTCACCCAGGCGTCCAGCATACCTAATGTTCTACAGGCTAGGGATGCTGTGGATAAGACCGACAAGGTTTTGCTGTCATGAATTCAGGTTCCCGAATGAGAACTGAGCAAGTCACAGGAGTATTTTACCTAAGAAGTCCCTTCTCTAAAGCAGGTCAGAAAGGTAGAAAAATGCTTTATATTATGGAGAAAGGTATGGAGGTATCCCCTTTTATGTGCATGTACAGGGCAAATACACTTCTGGTGTTCAGAAATACCTATTCTATAATTTCTGTGAGCTTGGAAAAATTGCTTAATATCCTTGTGCCCAGTATCCCCGTCTATAAAATAGATGGCTATGTACATATTATCTACTGCACAGAGTTGTTGTAAAGAGTGAATTAACTAATATTTGTAAAGTCTTAGGCCAATGTGTATTACAAAGTAAATACACAATAAATATTATTTGCCGTATCACCTCATCTTCATCTTCATCATTATTTTATTCCCTCCCCCTCTCCTTCAATCACATCCCATGATTCCCAGTGCCACTGATGGCAAAAAATAAATGAATGAATGAATGAATAAATAAATAAATAAATAAATAAAATGAAAATTAGGCAATCCCAGTAGATTGTATTCCTTTATTTACTCAGTCATCCATTCACATATGTGAACTTAGAATCTGCTAAATTCAGAGCTTGGAATAGGGATGGTGGGAAATATAAAAACAAGTTAAGGGTAGAGGGGATTAAGCTCGGTTCACAAATATCTGTAGTTCAGGTAGGAAGTGATTAAGAGAATATAGGTAATACGCTCTGATGGTTCAGAATAAGAAGTGATAGATCTTCTAGCTGCAGGCTTGTGCGGAGAGAGGAAATTGGAATATTCTTTGGGGGAAGTGTTCTAATCAGTACATTGTGAGAAAATAGAGCAGCAACCAAATAAATGTATTGAATTGAGTTGAAGTCAATACATTCTTTATCCTCCTTCCAAGTAGTGCCGTAAAGGTAGAGTAGAAATACCAAATTTCAGAAACAGTTGGGCTGAACAGGTCTTCATGGGCTAGCCTGGGAAACTAATGGCTATTGATAACAAAATTTCTATGAGAAAACAGGCTCTTGAATTTCAAATAACCAATACACGTGTGATCTTTTGACTTGCCGCTTGTTTATAAATGGGGGTTGACCTGAATTCATTGTTGATTTGAAAGGAAAATGAGTGGGGTTTTAAATCCCTATTTACATGGGACTCTCATGGGTCACCTTCCTATGGACATATCTCAAACACACCAAGACTTTTTACAGAAGCTTAAATAATGCTGTACAGCTCCTGTTTTACTCCTTTCCCACCAATTCGCTTTTTAGCTTATCTAGACTTTGGTATGTCATTTGGAAATTGGGCTCTGTTTTCCCTGCTTAAATTGAAAAAAGCAATGATTAACTGAAATAACACTGCACATTACTCAGATTTAATTATGTTTGTAATACATCACCCAGTGATATGGGGCAACTTCTTGCCGTTCACTTTCCATCATGCGTTTCTCGTAACATATGGTCCTCATGAAATAGTTTTGATTCAGAGTCCCCAGTAGCATATGGCAAAAAAAAAAAAAAAAAAAAAGCCCCTCAAGTCAAATGCAAAGTAAAGGCCAGCCTTCATGCCCCAGAGGAGCCTCCACTGACAGGCAAGCCAGCAAGCCCGGAATCTGAATTGGTGTCAGGGTTTCACTCCTCGTGAAGATTTTACATTTGGTTTGGGACTTTGGAGCATGAGGTTCTGGATGTAAAAGTCAGAAGAGATATGGCTTTTGTAATGTCTGCAGAGATTCCCGTGTCGATAAGGTCAGCAGAAAGTTAATAGATTTTTATCTTCTCATCACATGAACTTAATATAGTGCAACTGTTGGGTGGGGGCGGGTGGGGGATGGGGTGGGAATCCCAGCACACTTCTCAGATTGTCACAGAGGGTGTTTTAGGTATTTAAGTGCATTTTGGGGTAAGTTAAAAACAACACAAAACAAAACAAAATAAACCCAACCCTCCCTTTCACATTTAAAGAATAAAATTTTTACATAAAAACTTTGCTTAAATGCTGTGCAACAGCTTTGACTAAAAACAATTATGGTGGACGCAGGACACGTTTTTTCCTTTGTGCTTGTCATTCAATTACACACGAGTAGGAAAAGCTTGCATTTATGGTGCTTTAACAGAATGTGAGCCAGTTCAACTTCAATGCCTTCAAGCGAATGCTCAGAGCCATAAGGCGGTTCCATTAGGACCATTTCATTCTTCCACCAGACTCTTAATGACTGCCATGTGCCTGCCCTGAAGGGAAGGCCCTTCTGCCAGGCACTGGCACAGGTCTTGACACTCCAATTGAGGAAGGGTGGTATGTGTGAAGTTTGCCACCAACACTGGCTTTCAGAGGAAATCTGGGGGCATGTGGGAGAGAAAACACCAGGCCGACTCCAGATGCCACCTTTGCAAATCTCGAGGTCCCGTGGTTTTTGAACCAACCTGCTGACGCGGTATCTGCTCTCCTGGCCGCTCTGGCCAGCTGCCCAAATTGACTGTGAGAGTGTTCTCGGCAACCTGGGGATGCTCCCAGGGGTCCTCGGGAAAGCCGCAAGGCTGAAATGCAAAGGGAAGTCCATGGAGGGACAGTGCCGGGTCAGCCTGACTAGCAGGCCTCAGCGATCAAACATGTCACACCTGTCTTGGCCACTGGTGCAGGTGTTCTAGGTCAGCTCTCACTGTGGTTATCAATCGCTGACAGTTGACAGTTTAATTTTACACCACAAGTACCTCATTACTTGTGTAGGCACTTGAAGAACATGTGGGCACTGGATTGGATCAGTGATCAATGACAAAGGTTGCAGAGGGTACAAGTGGTAGCAGTAAAAGTGAAGGTCTCCGTGCATGAGTTGGCAGTGGGAGGGATACACGACAAGGGGAGTTTAACTGACAAACAGTCTGTCAGGGTGGAAAGAATGGAGATTTGCCAGTAAGCTCGCTGTAGATTATAAAACATATCTCTCGATTTGAGGGAACGGAAGGGGGGAAGACAAACCCACCCCAACAGAGCCTCCCTTTCTTGGAAGTGCTTACGCAAATGGAATGAATGGGCAGGACTGTAAATTCTTATTCTACAAGCATTTATCTCACAACATAGATCCATTCAGGTGTTTAGGCATTTAAGATCAGTAAGATGCCGTGATGCTATTTTATAAAGATATATGTGTGTGTGTGTGTGTGTTTCACACCCACTCTACCAAACCAGACCATTGCTGGTTTAGATGGTCCTGCAGCAGCTTACTGTGGATATTCAATAATAAGAAAGTCATTCCATATGAGCTCTTTTATTCTTATCAGTGCAATTCACGGTCGACACCACCAAAATAGATTGCCTTATAGTGGTAAGAAAAAAAATCCATTCTTTCAAGTGTCTTTTATAGTGGTATTTTAATATATTCCATGCAATTTTCCTCTCCTCTCAACTTTTTATTTTCTAAAAAGGAGTTTCTGACATTCTTTTCCTTATAAAAACCTTCCTGGTGGTATTGTTATTTTCTTAAAAGACATTGGCTGTAAGGAAAAGGCCACATGGCTTGAGCTTTATTCCTTACTGTGGGCCTTGTCAGCTGGAGTGAGATTAATTGGGTGTGTGGCACATGGTGTTGTAGAATGAAGATGAGTTTGGAGGCAGATGGACTTGAGTTTGAATTCCCTTTCTGCAGCTTCCCGTTGTGGTACTTGGGCAAATGATCGACAGCCTCAGATACATTGTTCATTAAAAAAAGTATTAATTGTTAAAAGGGCTAAATGAGGTAAAATGACAGAGATTGCCAACTGCCTCCCTATATCTGTTCTTCTCTTGTCTCTTTTCAATAACACAACCACTTGAACTTTGGCTACGAATATGGGCATCCAGGTATCGGTTACATTTCCACTCTCCTACTGGAGTTAGAGAAGGCCATGCCATTAGGGTTCTGTCCCATGGAATATGAGCAGAGCTATGTTTAAATTAACTTCAATTTAGAAAAAGAAACTACCTGCTCACTTTTTTCTCTTCCCCCCCTTCCTATGAATGGGAAGGTAGAGGAACGGTAGTGAGTCTGCTCTGAACATTGTTAAGAAATGGCAGAGCAATAAGGTAGTAGGAACCTGGAACCCTAGATGACCTTGCAAATCAGAGCAGCTTACCTGCCTGGGATTGCCTGCCTCACTTTGGACTGTTACATGAGAAAGAAACATACTTCTCTGATATTGCTACTGAGTTCCCTTTGTTATAGCAGCTTAGCCTATACCCTAACTAATATACCTAATAATGAAAAGCACCAAACATTAACATAGTTAACACTTCACCATGTTTATTGTTTAAAACAATATATATGGTTTCATTTCTAATCAAGGTAGTGGATACTACATGTAATACATCAAATATTAACCAGAAAGCATCTGCTTAGTGACTGGGTTAAATAATCATTCTTTCTGTCCCCTCTAAACTGGTCCTACCAGTCAACTGTCACCTGTTTAGAAAATGTCCACCTTTTCAGGTTTCTCTGGTTCCTTTACAGAATCATCTCTCTCATTCTGTGATACTTTCCTCAAGATTTGGAGGAATAAATGAACTTGACTTTTCCTTGCAGATTCAAGTGCACTATGCCATTTATGAAGCCTAATTCACCATGGTTACTTACCATACAAACTGCATGCTTAAAAAATTGGGCAAACTTGAAGGTGAGTGATAATTTTCAGGAAAAAAGGGGTATGGAGTTCCAGAACAACAAGCAGTACACTTATGATTCAGCAACCACTGGCATCTCAGGGTTACTGATCTGTTCTTACTGGTACTCTGCCCTCACCTGAATGCAGAGCATCCTTTCCAATCTCTTCCTCTTCTTCTTCCTTATTACCCCACCCCACCTATGTTCTTTGGCGACCCTATCTTGCTCTTTCCTTTTTTCCCCCTATCTTGTTCGCTCTTATGGTCTGGCAAAAACTGGAAGCCTTCAGCCTTGTGTGGTTTTAACTGCAGCACCCAGGGCTAACAAGGTTGCTGTGACATCTCTATGCTACAGAGAAACTTTTGTTACCTCTTCCCTCTACCTCTAGAGTTGATGTCTGTTACTTTGGGCCCACAGAGGAAAAGAATAAAAGGTAGCACTTTCCAAGTTCGAAGATATATAACTCTGCCTTTTTTCCATTTGTGTGATTTCCTTTCAGTTCAAAGAAAGCTTAAGGGACAGGATAGCTGCTGTAGAGTAGCTGACGGGCTTTGTTTTTTAGAGGTGGGACTAAATTCATTCTGTCCAGTGTTCGAGGGTATGACGAGAAGCTCCATGGGAGGCAATATATGTCACCTTTTCTGCTTTAATGGTACTTCCGTGCCTGGGAATCGGATGGCCAGGTTATCCTTTAGGCAGTTTTGCAACTGACTGAAGCTCCACTCGGAATTTCTGACCTTCTGTCCCTGTCATGTGCCTCTGGGAATTTTCATATGCTTCTCAATATCTATAATTAAAGACCAGCATCTCTACTGTTGCCCTTCAGATAACATCAAGCAGAAGGAGATGGGATGGGTGTAAGGATGTGTGGGGACAAGGGGAAAGGGAGATCCCCCAAAGAGTACTGTGTGTTTATCCTCAGAGTTCTGTAGCTTCATTGTCTATCCTCCTGTGCCCATTTTAGGGGCTGCGTGGGTTCTCTGTTACCAATTCAACTTCCTCTAGAGGGCAGCTTACAAAAGGATCCTCTGCAAGTCCCTCCCGTGTTTCTTAAAATGTAGAGCCCTTCATGGGACTTTGTTCTATTAAGCAGCTTGCTTCTAGTGGCATGGGGGAAATAACTCCCACCCAGCTCAGGCTACCCCGTGGCTCCCTCCCAGGGTCTGGAGGGGCCAGCCCAAGACCCTGATATCTCCTTGGCTCCCTGTGCTACTAGTTGTGTGTTCCTACCGCCTCACTCCTCTCCCCTGTGGAAGCCCAGGCCTCCAGCCCAGTTTTCTGCCTGGCTGCACCCACAGGGCTCAAGGGGCCCGCATGCAAAGCAGTCCTAGCCAGAGTTGCTCTTCCAGCCCATCATTAACAAGGTGTGACCTTGGGCCAGTCATTTAACCTCTCTCTGCTTCAAGTTTTTCATCTGTGAAATGAGAGGCATGAACTAAATTGGTGGTTTTCAAACTGCTCATCAGAAGATCCTCAAGGGAGCTGGAGTGTGTGTGCGTGTGTGTGTGTGTGTGTGTGTGTGAGAGAGAGAGAGAGAGCGAGAGAGAGAGAGGGATTTTTCCTTATTCCTCATATATTTAAGCCACTCAAAGCTTGGTTAATTTAAGCTGTGTTGCAGGGAAATCTTTCTCATACTTAGACACAAGTCCTCATTAACACCTTTCTCCTTTCAGCCTGTCTCCTCCATAGTGTTCTCCATTCTCTCAAGGAAATTTGCCTGGAAAAAAAAAAGCAATTGTATCAACTTCTTGAAGATGGGATTGTATTTACAGGAAAGTGTGAATTTCATTTCATTTATTATTAGCGGTGGATTTTTCTTTTGAGGCCAGTGACCAATCATGGGTAAGATCAGAAACAGATGGAAAAGTTTGTCCCTGTCAGAAAATACAAGGATGTTGTAGGGCATTTTTGACCTTTAACCTACATGTGGAATATTATGAATTAGACGTTGGAATTTGTATGGTTTTAATCAGTATTATTTGTGTCTTTTGCATATTTGCGAATTGGACCCTTCATGTGGCCAGACACGTGACTGGGGCTGGCTCTTCCTGTTGGGATAGACCTCCTATTCAAATCCTCTGGTCATGACAGGAGCCTGCGGATGAAGAGCTGTTCTGGGGAAGGGGAAGTTTAGTCCGTTCACAGGCTCATGGAGAACACTTTTCTGTTAGGGGCTTGGCATCCGGGGGGAAGGTGTCATGAAAGAGTTTCGTGGCAGACCTGCTTCGTATCAAGTGTTTTTCCTGGGCTGGTGCAGGTCCACGGTTCTGGGACTCAATAGTGCTGCACCGTCCAAAATTGCCATGTGCGAGGCTTGGTGAATTGCGCCCAACAACGCATTCCTTGTGGGAATGACGCATCCCCAGCTTTGGCGTCTCTCTCTGCTGCTGCCTTCCCTTTTTATAAACCCTAAAGGTGTTAGGGACTGCTGTGGAGAGTAGTTTTATATTTGGCAGAGATACCAGATTTTGTGGGGGGAGGGTTCAGTTTTGAAGCCCTAACCTACTCATCAACTCAGTTCCCTGCAGAGCATTGCCCTGGACTATTTTAAGCTGGGGGCTGGCGTAGGGAAAGGGCTTGTAAAACTCCAAGGTTGGTTTGAATTTGGGGTTTGTGGCGGCACCTAAGTGTAGGTGTCCTGCCACCTGGCTTTTAGCTCCATTCTGAGAGTCTTCTTGGCTTTCATGGTACATGTAATTTTGACCACTAACAACTTTAGAAAAGTCTAATGCTGGAGCGATTATTGCATAAATCTCCAGATGGAGAAACGGTGTTTTTGAAGTCCGATTGCATATTCCACTCTACAGCCTGGGAGCCTGAACCACTGAATGAAAATATTGCAAAAGAACGCTCTGAAACGGAAGTTCTATGGACCGTTTCTCAGGCTGGCCTTTCTGCTCTACTTTCCAAATGAAGAAAATAATTAGTCCTTTTACCCTGTTTAAATATTTAGCCATTGTGTCTTGGAACTCAGCCAAAAATAATCACCTGAAATTTTGTTTATGATTTGTTCACAAAAGTGGCCATACTTTTT
Source organism: Mustela erminea (assembly GCF_009829155.1). Classification (NCBI taxonomy): domain Eukaryota; kingdom Metazoa; phylum Chordata; class Mammalia; order Carnivora; family Mustelidae; genus Mustela; species Mustela erminea. The sequence continues at coordinate 126,957,004 of NC_045614.1, forward strand.
AAAGGAGAGCAAAAAGAACATTTTAAGAATGTGTGAGCTCATTATGAACCCAATATGTTTTAAAAACATTCAACTTGTAAACTCCTGAAATGCGGTTTATAATGGAAACACCAGCGGAGTTTCCTGGAGTAGGTCTGAGCCTCCTAACTTCCAAATTCTTTTTAAAGCAGACCTGGTTCCTCTTGTGGGAAGAAAGTTATCATGGCCTCTGGGTAACTGCTGTTTCTTGTTTTTGGACATCTATGTGCTGCTTAGTACATTTTAGGGATATGTGTGCATGTGAATTATTTGTAGAAATTATGCCTACCATCCTGCCTTTCTGTTATATATTTAAATCCTCTTTTTTTTTTTTACCCCAAAACTACAGTTCAGTAATTCTTGACTTTCTCTGCTATCTTTGCTTGGTTTTTAATCCCTTGGTCGGCATTTCTAATTTGCTGAGTTTATGTTATATCTCAATTTTTATTTCATTTTATTATAAATCAAGAGATATTTGTGCCGAATATTGTATAACTATAAAATGAGCTCCCAAATGGCATTGTGTTAATTATGATTGTCTTTTAGTTGGAAGGTTTCTACACGGTCAGATTATTTTTATGATTTTATTTATTTATTTGACAGAGAGATAGCACAAGTAGGCAGAGAGGCAGGCAGAGAGAGAGGAGGAAGCAGGATCCCTGCGGAGCAGAGAGCCCGATGTGGGGCTCGATCCCAGGACCCTGAGATCATGATCTGAGCCAAAGACAGTGGCTTAACCCACTGAGCCACCCCGGTGCCCCAGGTTTCTACATCTTTAAGACAGAGAAAATACTAATGATGTAGATGCTTGCACATTCCTACATTTCTTGTTTGAATGATCAAGGGATGATTAAATTACAATCAACATCTTTATCATCTTGTGGTGTTAAGTGTGTTTGATGGTTTCTTTTCTTCCTTCCCTCCTCCCTTCCTCCCTCTCTCCCTTTCTTTCTCTCTCTTTTTTCTTTCAAATTGCTATTTTTTTTTAAGATTTTATTTTATTTATTTGTCATAGAGAGAGAAGCGAGAGCAAGCACAGGCAGACAGAGTGGCAGGCAGAGGCAGAGGGAGAAGCAGGCTCCCTTGCCAAGCAAGGAGCCCGATGTGGGACTCGATCCCAGCACGCTGGGATCATGACCTGAGCCGAAGGCAGCTGCTTAACCAACTGAGCCACCCAGGCGTCCCTCAAATTGCTAATTTATATGTAATATAGTATCTCCTCAAGTAAGCCATTTCTCTTTCATTGCCAGTGATTTAATTGATTGTTCATATAATGGAATATCTTCATGAATCGTGTCTGGGAGCCACCCTATTCCTTTTTAAAAGTTAAGCATGTAATAGCCTGTTCTTATCGTGCACTTTTCATGAGTAGATTCCATGGGACACACAGTAAGTGTGGCTTCCCTGGATGCATACAGGGTTCTCCACTATTGATTGTAGCTCATTTGTGTTTCCCTTGGGTAAAATTGCATTTAAGGGGTGGGGACAAGGTTTAACGGTCTTCCTAGTGCCCGGAATGATGGAAGTTGAACATGAATTTATATGTTCATGTCCATCAGGCTGAATGCGAGAATTTGATGTAACCCGTTTCTAAGGCTACATACACATCACCACTGACATTATCAGGCCATCAACTACCACATTCATTAAATCATAGCTCAACTGTGATATTCTCAAAGCTTCTCCCTTCTTTCTCCTTTGGCCTTTATTCTCATACTTCTTTTTCAATCTGGCTCATTTGGATATCTTTTTGTCTCCCATTTTCTTAAGACCTTTCTCTTTGCTAGCTAACCCATGATAAGAATAACGTCTGTAGATAATACTTATTAAGAATATTATGCACCAGCCACTGTGTGAACTGTTTTCTGTACTATACTCTGAGGAGGACTATCATTTACCTCCCTTCTATGGATGATGTATCTGCACCTCAGGGTCCTATGGCTAGTTCAAGGTGGAGGTAGAACTCAGAACCATGCTTCTGTCTCTGACTTGAGGGTAGTTTGCCCATGCTTTTGGAAGACACTTTTTATTCCATCCCTTATCCTCCCCTACCCCCCAAATTTACTCTTGATCTTGTATGAGAATGAACCTTTTTCATTTGTTTTTCTGGCAGATGACTATCTTTGAGAAGATCTAGGGCAGTTTTATAACTTGTTTATTTCACATGATGGGAATTGTAGCCAAAAAGATGCCATTTAAAATAAAATTGCATCTAATGCTACTTTAAAATTAGCATCCAGCTTTAAAGTTAGTTGAGGATGTTGTTTGCTTGTTGGATACTTTTAAACATTTTAATTATTTTCGGATTGGTAGCAGGGCAATTAAGACTGGTGAAGGGGAAAAATAAACTCTTTGTCCCCTAACCAATAATATTTTCATGTTTTTATTCTCGTGAAACCAAGCAGACAACCATAGTGTGAAGTTCCGGAAAAGTTAATACTGGGTGTTTTTCTCTTATTTATGGTTTCCTGCAAGGCCAAGGACTTGGGCAACTGTGGCTAGCGCTGGAAACACCGATGATCTGATGAGTTTGCTGCATTTCCAGCCTAAGTGTCTGTGGATATCCTGGATTTGAATAAACCGTGGACCACCGCCCATGTTAGTGGGTATTTCTCTACTTAAAATTGCTAGCCTCCCTCTGTACGTCTCCAGGCTTCCTTTAATAATGACAGGCTCCTATTTCATCATTCTGGGATCGGAACTTTATGGTCTTAAGGGCCGTATGTGTAGACAGAGTCTCCTGGCTGCTTTGCCAGCTTCATCAAGAACTAGGAATCAGAGCCTCTGCCCACCAGAGGGATCACGGGTTGGGGTGGGGGTGGGGAGCGGTCAAGTCACTCAAAGTGGTCAGATGTCTGGGGATTAGTCTAAGACGAGTAACACAGTTTGAAGTCACAGTCTTGTCTGTGTATTTGCTTGTTACAGCTTTGGAAAGAAAAAAAGCTCAACACAAGCCTTTAAAGACATCTGGTCTGTGCCCACTCAGATACCGCCTGAATATGGTGCTCATGCATTGAGCAGTACAGGCATTGTTCTTTCTGCAGACCATGTGACTCAAAGTTCTCCACGGGTCCTGTGTACAAGGCTCGGCCTGTCTTCATTGGTTTTCCTGAGCGGCTCTCCTTCACCTCCCTGGTGTTGTTGCACAAAGACCCTTTTGTCAAGCAATATTGGACTCTCCTCAAAATCTAAGCACTTTCAGGAAAAGACTTGGAAGTCTATCTTCTCAGTTTCCACACCTCTTTGCCCTCTGCTCTGTCATTTAGTGTGACTGGTTGTTAAGCTCCCCACTCGGGTCCTTATCCAGTTTATTAGTGGATGGGATTATTACTGCGTCTATCTTTCTAAACCAATGTTGGACATCTCCTAACGCGTCTCAGTCTTCTATTTTACCTCATCTTACACTTTGATCAGATGGAGATTTTCAGGGATGTTACTTTTACATGTCAGGCTGACATCCAGTAAGATATTTAATCTTTCCTTTGCCTTAGCTGGGGTACCCGTTCCCCAGCCCCCCCATCTCCCACACAAAACTTTCATTTTCCTGGGAAACATTTTCTTTTTAAACGAGTGTGATTTGATATGCTCTACTTGAATAAGAAAAAATGCTAATGTGTTTGACTAGTCCAATTTATATTCATAAAATACAGTCACAAAAGAAGAGGCATTTCATTAAACTAAGGTATTTGTAACTCTAAGAAATTTATATTGGAAAGTTTCTATTTAATACCAGAATACACTGTGGTCATTTACATTTTTTGCTAGGCCCAAACACTAATTAATTCTATTTAACAGGTTTTTGTTTTTTTTTTTTTTAGCTTTTAATCTTGGGTGTTTTAATTTTATGTCAAATGGCATTTTAATTGTCTCTGCTCTAGGGTAATCTACCTGCATCTATTTTGTGCTGTGTACGTGGTAATGGGTGTAACGATTCAGTGTATTCCTAATATGTCTGTCGCGATATAATCGCATGTAAATGAAATAGATTTTCTCGCAACGCATTTTGAAGATACTTTACTCATTCTGAATTCTGCTGAAAATAGTTTTCAAGGTAGAGATGCAATTATATAGTGGTCTACACGGAGGGACTAAACAAGGATTTCAATTAATAATGCACTCTTAGCCCTGAGAGATATTACATTCTGCCAGATCAAGGGTTATCCATCAATGCCTGCACCGAGGCTGTCTCTCCGCCTTCCTCTCTCTGTGTTCTGTGCCTGTGCTCATCAGTATGCCCTAGGATGGTAAGCTCTTGGCACAACAGTTTGCACTGAAGTGCCTTCCCCCACACCCCCGCCCCTGAGGCCAGTGACACTGTTTCCAAAGGCTAAACTTGCTCAGCTTGCAGAAGTACAATATCATGGCATTCCATGGAGCATCGTAAAGAATTACAGTAATTGCACCTCCTGAAAAAATAGGGAGGTTGTCAGTAGTATTTTGCACCCAATTGTTAAGTTAGCCAGAATACCTGGCTAACAATGCTTTCAATTATCGAGCTTATTTGTTTATCTCGTATTATTTTTCAAAACAATGGAAATGTAGAAACAAAACATTTTTTATGCTCTTCTTCTTGGTGAGCTAGTGTCTGATTGAAATGACTGCGTGAATAAAAGAGATCTATTCTTAAATTTGGATTTGAAGTTCTTTTTCTCCAACATGCCAACAGTTATTTAAAATAATGTCTATTTTTTAAAATATCCCCTCTCTGGTTTTGGCATTTGTGTTTCGTATTGAAGAATGGGGTCCCCATAGTATACGTATCCTATAGCCAAGTAACTGCATTTATATTGTTATAAATTTTTGAGGTTGGAATCTCAAGTTTTTAAATTAAATAACTACAGTTAACTGTATTAAGTGTAAGGTTGAATTTGATCAAAAATAAGAAAAGCATTTATGACAACCCCTGTAAATGTTTAAATACTTTAGTTGTGTTTGTGAGCATTAAATTGTATTATAAGAAGCCAGCATTGAGTATACTGGTTCCTCTGGGACACATTTGACTTTTGGGAGATAAAAAAATCTTGCATTAATGAAATTCTGCAAGTTTTTGATTTAGTAGACAACGTTTCCAGTATATGTGAAACAATTTTAAAGTGTATATGTGTATAATTACTTGTAGAAACTGTTTAACTTTAATGGGGCATTTCTTGATCACATAATAGAAAAACTAACGGCTTTAATTAAGATTTATGAAGCATAGAGGTAATATATTCTGCTAAATTAGGTAGCTGTTGGTGGGTAGTGTGCTTTATAGATGAATTTTCTACATATACTTCACTTCCTTGTGCATTTTTTGGCTTAGAAACATAACTTGTAACGTTGGAATCCCTATGTCCATTAATAGAAAAAACTAAGCTTCTTTTAAAGTTTTAATTAATAGCAATAATTTAATGATGGACAGATACTATTAAATTTTTCTTTGAATCATTGATTTCAGGTGGTGGCCATATGAGCCTGTCTTTAAGGAAGGAAAGAAAATTCACCATTTCATTCAAACAACTGATTAATTTGAAAGCAACTAGCGTAGAAACTGGTTGCAGGACTTAAATCAACCAATTCATTTAAAATAAACAATTTTGGGGAAATTAGACTATTCCTTCCCTCCACTCCTTCCCGTGCCACTAACGGTAGAATATAGATATGAGTTTTAAAGCCAGACTGTGTGTTACGTTGATTTGTGTACTCTACCCGGCCTGCTGTATTGCCCTGTTCTTCAATATGCCGCTATGATTATCAATTGATATTTATAGAGTAGCAGCCTGGATACGAAGAGTCAGGTTTGTCCTGAGCCAATTCTTTGCAAACCTGCAGATGGACTGGTGGGGGCTGATGGATCTGGGTCTCCTTTGTTAGGCCGCAGTTCACCTCCTCCTAGTTCCCGAAGGAGGAGGATCAGGCTGGAGAAGGGAAGGTAGCAGCTCCTTTCTGCCCATATTTCTTTAGGGCAATGGCTCTCCAACTTGAGTTTGCATCAGAATTCACTGAAAGTTCTGCTAAACCCAGAGGGCTGGGCTCCACCCCCAGAGCGAGCCTCAAAGTTTACATTTTAAATGAGTTCCAGGTAATGCTGAACAGTTTCAGGGACCAAATTTTTAGAGAAGTGAAGGTGAAGCTGAAAGGAAAAAAAAGAGGGGAGGGGGGAAGAGAGGGAGGAGGGGGAGAAGGAGACGGGGGAGGAGGGTGGGGAGGAACGGGAGAGAAGGAAGAAGGGCACAGCTAAAGGTAGATACAGAGAGAATTGGGACTAGACCACCTTCAGAAAGCCACATATGATTTTTTTCCCCCTTCAGTTTGAGCAGAGAACCAGCTATTTTAAGAGAATGGCATTTATTTGATGGAGGGTCTTGAGGTTCTTAGGCAAGAAGTGCTTTTTGAATACAGAATTAATGACGAAAGTTGGATTCCCTGGTTAACCCTAATGACCAATGACCTGTAAGGGCCTATTTAGCCAGAGGAGCTCCATCCTGACCCTGCCTACCCGCCGCCACCGCCCCACCCAGGGAACTTACTTAAAAACAAGCTCCAGAAACCAGTCCCAGGTAACAAAGCTCAAATACAAGGGTGGGTCAGGCCAGGTGGAGGTATCCAATCAGTGGGGGCACATACTGTCTCCCTAGCTACAAAGGAGTATGGGCCCCGCCCTTTGGGTGCCCTTTGGGCGCCAATTCTGACCAAGGTGATAGTTCAAATATCTACTCTAGGGTAAATTGTAATGCAATTGGTCACTAATGTGTGACCTAGCAGGACTGTGCAGCTTTCTCTGTGTTACAATCTCATTGGTCACCTGTGCATGGCCAGGCCCAACCACATGGCCTTTGCCCTTAAAAGCTAGTCTATAAAGAAGAGAGAGGTTGCCTCTTTGCAAGAGACGGACCTGGCGGGTCAGTTTGATTCTCGATGCTTGGCGCGAAATAAAGCTTTGCTTGACCTTCGCTTTGTATCAGTCTCGCTCCTTTGACCACGGACCCAACAGACCCACTTCCAGTTTTCCCTTATTGGCTCCCTGGGGATGAGAACTACAAGTCTATTAGCATCTGCCTAGGCTTTTATGTGTGCTTCCTCTCAGCTCTGTATAGGACACAGTCAGTGATTCTCAAACTGTGTTGTGCAGAGACTCACCTGGGGATCCTGGGGGAAATGAAGATTTGTGGGCCTAGCACAGAGATTCCGAGAAGGTAGCTCTTTGGTGAGCTGAGGAATCTGAATTTTTAGGACAAACACCAAAGAAGATCGCCATGCTGGGAGTTGTGGGCCAGAGTGAACTATACCAATATGTAGACAATCTGAATTTTGCAGGGTATATTCGTCTCCAACCCCAAAATGGTTGCTCTACTGGGAAATTCTGCCCTTCAGCTTTCTAGTCCAGATGCAATCTCTTTCTGCCCCAATGGAAATCTTGATTCTGTTTTCCTGTGGAATTTATGATAAAGTTGGATAGTTGCTTCTCAAACTTTACATCCCGTTTCTACCAAGTTAGGTCTTGAAAATATTAATTTCCCTAAGTCTGATTTTCCCCACCTACAGAGTGCAGGGTGAGGCTAGACCATTTCTGAGTCTTCTTTCCCCAGCTTTGACACAATGTTTGTCATTTGACAACATTTAATGGCTATAAATAAATAAACGCATATATGGCTTATTTTTAAAAAAGTAAATAAAAAATAAAAAAATAAAAAGTTAAAAAAAGTTAATTAATTTATTTATTGAGAAGGAGAGAGTGCAAGTGAGGGGGAGAGAGAGAGAAAGCACAAGCAGGGGGAAGGGTAGAGGGAGAGGGACAAGGGGATTTCCCTCTGAGCCAGGAGCTTGACATGGGGCTTGATCTCAGAACACTGGGATCATGACCTGAGTCGAAGACAGGCGCTTAACCGACTGAGCCACCCAAACACCCCATATCCAATGTTTTATATATACAAATATATCATACGTTTTTTGTATAAACACATACCACATTTTATGTATCTGTGCATAGATACAATCCATGATGTGCGTGTACATAAATACATATTATGTATATGTAACCATCATGCATATAATGAAGCACAGGTATACCTGTTTATGTATAATGTGCATGTCCATATAACGTGAGTGAGAGAGGCTGGGTACAACGATGAGTACTAATTCACCCCTGCCTTCCAAACAGGAGCCTTCATTTTCACTCCTAGTTGAGTCAGATCCTGATATAACAAGGTATATGGGGGGTCTACAGGAGTTAGCTCCGAAAGCAGTGGGAGCAAGGAGAAAAGGAATTAAACAAAGGAGGTAATGTGGAGTTGTAGGGAAGAGATCCACATAATGGTATTAGTTAGCAGACCCTACAAATTCTATGCTTAGGAACATTACGAGATACTTGCATTTTAAATAGTGAAATTTCCAAATAGTGGTTTTCTACAATTAGTACACACGTAATTGTGGAAAATCTGGCAGCTGTCTGGTTTTAAGAACTCTGGTTGAGGTGCAGGCTGTGCCAAGGAATCCTAAGACATGGGCTTTTAATCCAGATGACTAGATAAGACTATCATAAATGAAGCAACTTGAGAAATTTAGCTTCTTCACTCTGTGGGGCTAAGTGATGGGGCCAAGTGAAATTCAGGGCTGAAAGAGCTAGTGTTTTTGGATGAAGTGGCCTGTTAAGACCAGACCCAGAGAAGTCCCGGGGAAGAACCCAGGGGAACTAGAGAGGACAGGGAGAGGGTCAACCCAGAGGGGAGCAGAGAGCCTGGGAGGAAAGGATGGACACCACAGAGTTGGGCAGGGTGGGTGGGAGGAGGGAGTGGATTTAGGGGAAGTGCAAGGAAGATAATGTTGGCCACATTGGCTGCGGTTGACTGATGAATAATGTGAAAGCCAGAAAGGAAGGCCTTCTGGACCTGAGGCGGCCTTCTGGGTAGTAAGGAGTTGCGGACAGCCCAGTACCAAAGCCTAGATTTTTGCTGGTGAGCTAGCATGTTTCTGTGAACAGCAGACACCCTGGAATTTTTTATCCTGTGTTTTGTTTGGGTTTCTAGTGGAGTGTTTAGGAGTTATTTGGGTTCATTTCTGGCTGGGTGACTCTGAAGTTTGCATTGTGAAGGATGAGGAGTAAAACTGGTTGAAAGGTAACTGCCAGTTGATGGTAGAACAAAAGGGTGTGAGTCAAAGTCCTTCAGCTTTCTGTTCTCCTTCTAGAAGTGTAAACAGCCCCATCACTTCAGTTGCTTGGTTTCTAGAAAATGAAGGTGAAGCGGGCAGAGACCAGGAAAAACAAGAGCATTGGTTTTACAGGAGTGTTTGTTATGGAAAATTATTCTCTATACTGTTGTTCTGGGTCATCTGCTAGGACTTTGAAAGTACTTGTTTTCAATGGAATTTTCCTTTCAGGAAAGAATTTTATCATATTGTGACTGGACAGCATGTTATTTGACCCACGGTTTTGAATCTTTGGACGAAGGAACCTTACATATTATAACAGGTTCCTCTTTTATTTTATTTGTTTTTAGTATGAGATCATCTTCTCAAATCCACACATTGTTGTGTGGGTTCATTCAAGTGAAATAGGAGATTAGCACGGGTTAATGGCTATGTGTCATAATAGTGTGACGTCGCAGAAAGTGTGTAGGCTTTGGACTTAGTCAAAGGAGGCCACTTGCTCTTGTTCCCTGTTTTATAAACAAGTGCGTGTATAACACGGAACAGAAAACCCAAGGAGAAATGAAGCTCTGGTGGCACTTGCTAAGCAGTGCTCCTGATTTTTTTCTGCCCACTTTGTGCCTCAGACTCTTGGTGGAGCAGCCATTCAGGGTGCTTTTCAGTCCGCAGCCTACAAGAAACCTGCCGGAGGTTGCGTTTGGTTTTATGAAGCCAACATTTCCTGTGTCAGAGAATGATGAAGTCTGCATTAGTAATATAAAGTTTATATTTAGTATAAACTTTATACTAAATATAAAGTTTAGTATAACTTAGTTATACTAAAGTTATGGTTAATTTAAGCATAATTGCATATAAGAAGGTAATAAATGATGGACTGAGTGATTCTGTTATTAATTTCCAGATTCTCCCCGCTAATTTGAGAGAGAACCGAGAGGGTTGCCATAGTCTTGGTGGGGTCCAGCGTGTTCTTATTCTTTTTCTTTTTTAAAAATATTTTATTTATTTATTTGACAGAGAGAGGCACAGCGAGAGAAGGAACACAAGCAGGGGTAGTGGGAGAGGGAGAAGTAGGCTTCCTGCCGAGCAGGGAGCCCGATGTGGGGCTCTATCCCAGGAGCCTGGGATCATGACCTGAGCTGAAGGCAAACTTAAGGACTGAGCCATCCACATGCCCTGAGTGTTCTCATTCTTAGTGAAATAGCGTCCCATGTCCTTCTTGTCTTTCGGTATTCCGTCCGAGGAGATTGACGTCCTAGTACTGGATGATCTTGTTAGCATACACTCCCCAGGTGTGCCGAGGTATTTGCTCAATTTCACGTTGGTAGGGAATCTTTATCAACCATAAATCAGATCATTTTCTCTGATAAGTTTGGCAAAAGTTCCACTAGGAGATGTTGCCCTTGCTTCTATTTGGCATCATGCGATGTTGTGGGGATAGCAAGGGTGTACTCTGTTTTGCTGTCTTTCGTAGAAATAGTGACTTCCAGGGGTGCCTGGGTGGCTCAGTTGGTTAAGCATCTGCCTTCAGCTCAGGTCATGCTCTCAGAGTCCTGGGATAGAGCCTATTCAGTGGGGAGCTTGCTTCTCTCTCGCCCTCTGCCTGCCCTTCCCTCTGCTTGTGCTTTCTCTCTCTCTCTGTCAAATAAATAAAATCTTAAAACAAAAGAAAAAATTAAAATCTTTAACTAGAATCTTAAAATTTCCAGAATTTAGTGTCCTCGCTAAAAACCGATTCCATATTGGGCAGACCATAAGCACCTTCTTGCTTCTGGCTTAAAGCTCTTAAATGTTCTCTGTCCCTGCCGCAGCTCGATGATATGGATGTGCAGTTTATTTCATGTCCATTGTCAAGTGGCTGAGTGTGACCTTCCAAAAGCCCAGTTTTTCCTTATGTATCAGGGAAATCCTCAGAAGCACAACTCTGAACTGTGGAGAAGATTCCATGACATAATGCACAAGACGTACAATACAATGCCTGACGTACAGCAGACTGAAAAAGCAATCCAGCCCTTGTACCTACACAATAGGCCTGAATCTCAAGGAAGAAGATCCTTGCTAACTTTTTCTGACTCTTCATGTCTCATCTTCTGAACAAACCATTCTCTGCAAACCACCCAGGAGAAGACATTCCTTGTGAGGCATCCATCCCTCTGTGGGAGCACACTGGGCTAGGTACGCTCACTCATTGGCAAGAGTGCTATGACTCATTCGAATGGAGAGCAAATAACCCCAAATATTTGTTGTTGTTGTTTTTTGTTATTTGCCCATTTTAGCTTTGTCATTTATTTTGGTATTTACCCTGCCCCAAACAGGCTTCCCAAACTTCCTGACCACCGCCCTCCCCCCGCCCTTTTAAAAAATCAAGCTAATGGATTTTCTTCTAGAAATGTGGCATGGTAGAAAGATAAATTGGTAAAAACTGATGCCTGCCTTTGTTTATATAAATAGGAGACAAAACCAAACTCTGTGTGGTTTGTTCTTATTCTGTCGTTTATCTGCCTGTAGTGTAGGTATAGACTAAAATGCAAAGTGTGCAGAGGAACAGTTCTGAGTTTAAAGACCCTGAGAAGAGAGAGTGGTGAATTAAAGAGAACGTGAAGAGGAAATGCCCAGATTTTAAACAACCAGGGGCTTGTAAGAAGGCTAAATATGTGTCTTTCATGGCAGAACTAGTACAGTGATTTCAAGGGTAGTCATGAGAAACAGCCTTATAAACCTTAATTTTTCTTCAGAAACTGTATGTTAAAACAGAGATGTTAAAGGTAGGTAGACGGAAGGATAGACTAAGCAAAGAGATGGATATATTTTTTTTTTTTTTTTTTTTTTTTTTTTGGTATGTGCATGAGAATTGCAGCATAGTGATAAAGGTGGGAAATAACTTGGTTTGACTAATGCAAGACAGGCCAGGTTAAGCCCAGAGTTCACTAAACCGACTTGCTATTTGGCAATAAATCAGCGAAGATTGGTAGTGGAGAGAGTGGGGAATAGTGCCATATTATATGGCATAGGATAGAATCATAAAATGCTAGAGCTGAGGGACCATTAGAGAATGTTTTTCTTTCCATCCATATCGTTTTATGAATGAGGAAGTGGAGGCCCTGAGAGGTAACATGGACTTCCCAGGACCAGCAGTGACTGATAAAGCTGAGGGTAGAATGTAGGCCAGCAAAATGACTTCTTGGTCTCTAGAAAAACGTAGAGATAGGAGATGACCAAATTTGGGCTATTGGCTATCAGTGAGATTTTAGGTCACTTCCTATAGATACGAATCATGGTGCCATTCATCTTTCTGGCTCTCATGCTGCAAAGAAAACCCTGTGTCTCTGTGGGAAGCTGACATGTCCTAATGTCTTCCATATCCTAATTTAATATTGAGTGAAAGAGAAGATGGTCAACAAGTTAATAATAATGGAGTCTATTTTTTCCCTCAAACTTGGAGATTTTGGAGGAAAAGCAGGGAGGGTCATTCGTATTGGCAATTTCAAATGCCACCCCCACGGTCATTTGAGTAGAGTTTATTTTCTGGATTTTCATAGCTGAGACCATGAGATATGGTATACCTAAAAATCTAGGTATGGAGCCATTGTACTTTTCCTCCCTCTAATTGGGCATTGTGGTTCTTAAAAGAAAGAAAAAAGAACTCATGCATTTAATTTACTTAGAAGATGCCAACATTTACTTTTCTGCAGAACATGTACTATAGTTTTCTACTCTGGGAGTCCAATGTTTAAAAATTAAAATAAAAAAAATCATATATAAATATCAAAGAATACCTTCTTTGACTCAATCCTTGCTTGCCAATGTGCCCTTTTATGAGATAGGGTCATTTGTCATGTGGAAAAGCAGGATTAATTAACTGTGGAAAACGTACCTAATATGGAAACTGTGAGTTCTAAAATGTTTCCACATAAAATACAGGAAAAGAAGTATAGATGAGCCTAGAAATCAGTGAGACTTTTTTCTTTTTCTACAGAGGGTTTAAAAAAAAAATCTCTCCATCACACAAATCAAACAGCCTATTATACACACAGTCTTCCCATATGTCTGACACAGAAACAAGCGAGGAATGTGCTTCATTTCCACATAAATTGTGTGGTTTTGAAATTCAGTTCTCTTCACCCCTGAACTCTGGTGAACATGTCACTTATGTGCCTAACAAGATGGCAGAACTTTTAATGGGAGGACTCATGAAAGGGGAGAGCCACATAATTTTCTAGCTCGTGAAAGAATGAAAACAAAACAAAATAAAAACCTCCCACAAAATCTCCACGGAAAAATGGAAAAAAAAAATTCCAAAAGAAATTGCCAAAGAAAGGTATATAAGCCACTGCAGCCTTGGGGAAGTCATTATCTATGAGCCAGCAAGCCGCTCTATGTTTTTATGTCGCTATTTACTCTGCTGTTTGATAAAATGAGTGCTTATGTTGAGAACTGCAATATTATACGGAAGATACAGCAGCTACTTCAAAGATGAAAGATTCTCAACATATTTGGGTGTCTTTATGTAATTTTATTTTGCCAAATACAAAGATTCTTTTCTGTTCATTTATATCTATCCATTTCTAATTTTTTTCCTAGTTTCTGCAACTACAATCAGGTTGGGAGGGCAACAGTTTTGAGTTGTTATGCCAGTTAAATTAACAAATTAATTTGGAAAGGCGTGGAGCTTTTTACTTATCCCTGGCTACTTCCAGAGCTGAACTTTAAGGCCGGCATTTAATTTTGACTAACGGGATTCATTTAAATGTGATGTTTTTCCCTGGTAGGTGAAAAAATAGGCTTTGTAAATAAATAGGAGAGTGAGTTTTTCAAAGGAGAGGATGAGGAGATGGTCTGGGAAGGTTTGTTCCATGAAGCAGGAGACTATGATGGTATGCAATGTAATTCTTTGCAAACAGATCAATACAGTCTGCAAGTGGCGTTAGAAACTAGATCTGTTGGGGTGTCTGGGTGGCTCAGTGGGTTAAGCCTCTGCCTTCAGCTCAGGTCATGATCTCAGGGTCCTGGGATCGAGTCCTGCATCGGACTCTCTGCTTGGCTGGGAGCCTGCTTCTCTCTCTGCCTACTTGTGATCTCTGTCTCTCTGTCGAATAAATAAATAAATAAACTTAAAAAAAAAAAAGAAGCCAGATCTGTTGTCCTTATATTTTCCTCCTCAATGTTTCCTGGTGTCTGGAGTTGGGTCTTTGTGGGTTTCCAGCACAGGATATCAAAAAGTTAAAAATGAGATTCAACAAATATTTGGATGTCTTCCCCTCTCTCTTTTTGTTCTGCAAGGTGTCAAATAACTGGTGTGACTGATTTTCCCAACCTTATTGCACTGACTGGTTGTTTGAATCGACCAGTTCAACAGGTGATTGCATGTGGATGGTTGTCTGTGTGTGGGTTTACATGTGACAACAAGCCACCATCTCTTGGGTAGAATCCATGTCACACATAGTAATGCCAAAATAATGTCAAAAAAATCTGTGCTATGCTTTTCCCAGTCATACTGTTTCAGGTAAGAGAAAGTGGTTATCAGAAAGATGTGGGCAATTCCAGGTTTTTGGTAAACATTGCTGAGTTAAAATACAGGATGATCATTCCTCTGCTGTAGGAAGTATTGGGCAAAGTGGTGTTAAGTGCCAGGCGAAAAATAGGTGATAAATATTGGTCTCAGGCTGTGGAATGCTGATTCCACCTTACACTGGTTGTGAAACTTTGGGCAATCAATTATCTAACCTCCTTTTGGCCCAGTTTCCATATCTGTAAAGGTGGGGATAATAATTGCCACTTGTGTTATAAGGTCATTGTGAAAGTGAAATGAGTTAACTACATATAAGGTGTTAGACCGAGAACAAGCATGTAGTCTTCAGTAAATGCTGTTTATCACTACCACTGCTCTGAGTCCTTCTGCTCTTACCACAGCAATGCCAACAGCTGCTGGTGCCTAATAAATGAGAAGCTGTTCTTAAAACCCAGGGTACAGAGAGTGTTGTCAACTGCAATGCTTTAAGCACTGACCAAACTGAGTAATTTCACTTAATGTAACTGGTCAGATTGAGCTTTGGTGTGATGTAGACATAGAGATCTAGTAAAACAGATAAACAAACAAGTGGAACTCAGCCTCCTGCATGATTAAGAGAGGAATCCAAATTGAAATGTTATGTTCTTTGGGGATGTTACAAGGCCAGTGGCTTTTTGGGTATCTAGTGAAACACATGTAGAACCGAAAAATGGTAAATTAAAACATTCTGGCAACTGTGCTCTTCTTCCAGCCAGGTTTTATTAGCCTGAACCTTAATAATATCAGTGTCCACCTATTCCTTAAGGAGGGTTGTGAAAATTAATCCTGGTAAAGAGTTTCCAGAGGTACAATAGCCATGCAAAATAGTATTGTTATTTACATTACGTTGCAAATCTGTGCCCAAGGCTATAAATATATTATGCTAACCAGATGGAAAACTAGTTTTTGGCATTGGACACTTAAAATATACGTGTGTGAGAAAAATAAAAGGAGAAATTCAAATACACAGTATGGTTTATAATGTCAAAATTTAAAAAATAAATAGTATATTTATAAAATTCTATGGTTTTCACAATGCCTTCTCCATGGGGATCAAATATTCCCACTCCTACTTCTCTTGCAGAGAAGCAGATAGAGCAATATAGTTTTAAGACTACTTACTGATTAGATCAATAATAGGAAATTTTTGAAATCAAAATGTAAAGGAAAAAGGAATTGAAGTAATTATTCTGGGTGGGACTATTGGTTTTACTTAAACATTTTCTCTTTGGGAACACCATGGTGCATAGCTCATAGTGCATATTCTTGCATAGGATTATAATAGGGAGAAGGAGGACAAAAAAGGTTAGGATTAGTGTGGGTTTGTGTACAAGGATACAAAACCACCTGAGAATGTTCTTAACATTTTTTTCTGTTTGGGAGAATTTAAAAAAATTGATAATCCTGAACTGTACTCAACAAACGTATTGAATATCAACCATCCATTTGAATTCATTTGCTATTCACTGAATATCAACCGTTCATTTTTATAAGTACTGACCAGGTATTAGAAACTCTTCTAAGTGTTGTGAATTCATGAATGAAAAAAGCAGAGAAAACTTCTGTTCTTATGAAGTCTCTCAGAAGTGTTGGGTACGGATGATATTCAAAATAGAACCTAGGCACCAAACCAGTCAGACAGGACACTGGAAGCTACAGATTTACAGTTGATGATAACACCTGGCTGTCAGCCCTGGTGTTAGGGACTCTGCTGGGGGTGGGGGGGGAGGGGCGGTGTTTGCTGGTGGTGGTGGTGGTGAGGGAAGGGGGGGGTAGGGAAGGGATGGGAAGGGAACCCTTAGATGACTATATATGTCTCTTGCCTTCAAGAAGCTTATGGTTTAATAAATGAAATGAACTATGTATACATATAAGTAAAATATAAAATAGAACTTCAACAAAATTCATTTTTGTGGAATTATTTTCTGTGGAGTTTTGGAGAAATTAGATGCTAGCTTTATAGTCTATTATCATCTACTTTCATCCTTGAGTCTTCAACACTATTCCATTACCTACTCCTTTCCCATGCATTAAACTTCAGGGGTAATGACATCAATCTCTGGGATAATAGGACCATACATTTGGTAATGATTCAGTATTTGGCCTCCAGGCAGGTAAAGACACAAACTATAGAAGACAGATGGTCATTGCTGCCATTTTAAAAAGATTTCTAAGACTTCTAACCCATAAACTCTATTGGACATCTCTTCCAATATTTAATAACATTCTCTGTATTTATTAGTGTCAAGAAAATTTTCTTTTTTTAAATTTTTGGTTCATTCTCCCCATTTCATCTTATTTAATAATCCATGGAAATGAGGATAACCAGTCAGCATCATGCTCATAAGATCCTTTCATACCTGGTTCTTTATCCCTTCTCAGGGATGAAAAAGCTGGAATTTCTTTTGTCTTTTCCTCTTAGAATCTATTTTTCATTCTGTTAGTGCTTCTTACCGTTGTTCATTTCAGTTCATTTTCATTCCTTAAAATGTAAATGTGGGTCTATGTGGAGTACTTCCCATGGCTTTCAGCATTACTGGCTTTCAGAGAAAGAGTGACTTCTCAGTTGTTGAATGTTTTGCCAGTTGTTAAATCCCACTTCCTTTAGAAATAGACAGCAGTTTACCAGTAGCATATGCAAATTCAGCAGGAAGTGTGCTCAAGTCCGCAAAACTTCATCCTTTTGAGGCTTCTTAGGCTTTCTCTAAACTGCCCTTCATTTTCTTCATTAAGACTCTGTTAAACGTCATCTTTTTTCCCAAAAACAACCTCTTCAATTTTTTGGTAATTTATTCTAAAGTTTATTGTTGTCTTTCAATGTTAGCTTTGTTTTCTAGAATAAGAATATCTCTTATGTCTTTATTTCAGCCACCAGTAACAAAATTTGCTTATGGGCTCGGGAGCCTCACTAATATTATCTGAAAGATATTAAATGATATTGAAGGGAATATGATTTAACTTCCTGACCTGCTAAGCATGGATTCATGGAGTAAATGCATCTGTATTTCTAGAATAGCTGGGTTCGAGGTGGCCAGAATTTGGCCAATTCTAATGACCTGAAAGTAACCATAACTGATCCATGTTTAAACAATTAGGCTATGGTAACATATTTGTCAAAAAACTGATTTTTAAAATATTTGCTCATCTTAGATATTATCAAGCCGTAATTATGGACCTTAATTCTCAGTCTGTGTATCTTTAGAAGGAATAAATAGAAGAGATGGGGCTGATATGTACTGATCTAGGATGTGTGTGGAGATCTGAAATATGATGGTCAATTTGAGAGAGAGAGAGAGGGAGAGAACATGTGTCAGTTGTTGGTTATTTGGATTTCAACTTTTGGGAAATAGAAGTACAATGAGCTTAGTTTATGGAATTATGTGTGTGTTCTATTCCTGCATGTTCAGCATTAGAATTATTATTGATTGCTTTACATAGAAACAGAAGGTGAGAGATATTTTCTTGAAGGGTAGGCACAAAAAAGAGTATTACTATTCCTATTACATTGATTGATTGATTGATTGATTCATCTATTCATTCAAGCTCCTCAAGGTACGCCAGGTATTTTGCTAGTATTTTATATACATAATCTTTTAATCTTCCACTTTGTGATTAAAGAAACTGAGGCTCGGGGCGCCTGGGTGGCTCAGTGGGTTAAGCCGCTGCCTTCAGCTCAGGTCATGATCTCAGGGTCCTGGGATCGAGCCCCGCATCTGGCTCTCTGCTCAGCAGGGAGCCTGCTTCCTCCTCTCTCTGTGCCTGCCTCTCTGCCTGCTTGTCATCTCTCTCTGTCAAATAAATAAATAAAATCTTAAAAAAAAAAAAAAAAAGAAAAAAAAAGAAACTGAGGCTCAATGAGATGAAGAAAATTTCCCAAGGTTGTAGAAGCAAGCAAGCAGAGCTGGTTCATTTCCAAGCTTGTGTGTATACTTTTTTTTGTATACTTTTTGCCAAGCAACCTTTCTTTTGTTCATTTGTTCTTTTGTTACATGTGTGTATATCTGTAAATTATTTGTATTTCTTTGTATTTAGGTTTAGGGACATGTGCTATTTAATTTTGTCTTACATACCGGGTGAGCAAAATGACACCCCAAATAGAGGTGCTGTAACTGACAAATGATAAAGAAAAGCCCAAGTGTTTAAATCACGAATGACAAGCCACAATAGGAGGAAGGCTCTAGAAAGGAACTTGCCTCCTCATGGCCGCTGCCTCTGATACAGCTGGTCGAATGAGGACTGGTTTCCACGGAAAGCTTCTCCATGATGGTGGGAATTTTGAGCCACTGGAGAGAGGATAAACCACCAACAACCCGGGTTGGGTGATGCAGAAGCAAAGGAGGGGGGAGAGTCATCCCAGCGTGTGGGCTCCTGTGAAGCCCAGAATGTTGTCTGGTGGAGGCTTAGCACTCTGTAAAGATCCAGAAGGCACGGTTGTTTAGGATAAACTAAACTAGAAATGGCAGTTTGTTCTTTCCGGCTTCCGCCTTGAAGGCTTCCCTCCATTTCCCATTTCCCCTGACTCTCCTCTGCGTTCCTATCTCTGTTCTCCCCCTTTCTCTTGTCTTTTCCCGTCTTTCTCCTTTTTACATTTTTGGACCTTAATTCATGTTGCCTTCTTCTTTTTGGTTTTGATTTTGTTTTGTCTCTTCTTTCTCCCCCCTCCCCCACTTCCCTGCCTGCTCCTCCCCCCTTTCTCCCATTTCTTCTGCCTTTACTCCCAGTTGATATTCCCTGCAAAGAGCTGTCTGGGTCTCTTGACCTCACAAGAAGCTCTCTGACGAAACGCTTAAGAAAAACAAGGTATTATGTATTATCCTACACATTCTGCAATGGCCCTAGCAATTTAGTAACTACAGTCCAATTTAAACCAGGCCTCAAGGCAACAAAAATTGCACCAAATGCCAACTAATTTACCAAACTTGGAGAAGGAATATTTGGGAGTCTCTTGACTTCAAGCCATCTGATTCATATTATTGACTCATTTAGAAAACAGAAAGTGAACAGAGACAAGTTTTTAAGGAGTTTGGTTTCATGCAAATGACTTGGAATTGCAGCCCATTATTTTTATACCACGACTTCATTAGTCATATCCCTGTCAGACCTGTGACCAGTGTCAAATGTTTTCAAAAAGCACACCAGGACAAGCATGGAACTCATCAGCCCATGTCAAAGGTCGCTCTCATTAAGGAGTCAAAATGAAAACTTTCAGTGTCCCTAACACATCGCATAGCTCTCCCTGGTGCTCCCACCCCCACTCCTGAAACCCGGGGCCAGCTAAGCACCTCCAGCTCCCCAGACATTCAAATAAGATCAAGATGACAGGGCAAGAAAATGAATAGCGTTCTTACTCGGCTGGACTTCATAATCTGGTACTGATTGAAACAACCAGAAAGCTGTTTGCCAGGTCTTATAGCACCATTTCCTGAGGTTAAACATAACATCTCGAAATGAAGCAATTAGGGATTTCTCTAAAACAGAAGTCTTCGGTAATTAAAAAGGGGAAAAAAGGCAGAAAGAAAGAAAGAAGAAAATAAAGACTATCAGAGGAGGTGCTGATTAGGTCCATTAGGTAAGATTTGATGTGGAGGCAATTTACTTTTTTTTTTTTTTTTCCTCCTGGGAGGTCAACTTTGATTGCGGAAGCAGTAGGTAAAAAGAAGTGATCTATCTATACCAGTGCGGTGAGATGAATTTTAAGGAAACTGAGGCCCAGAGATAGTAAGACTAAAACCGTCTTTCCCGACACTCAGTTACAGAATATGAGAGGAACGGGGACTTGGCCCTGCTTTTGCGTTTTGTTTTGAATTATTCCTGCTTTTCTGAAGAACTGTCCAGTAAAGGAGCATAACCACTGTGCTGTCATGCTATGTGAGAGTTCCACAGGGGTCTCCAGGGGGGTGGGCTCCCCTCCCCCACTTTCAGAATTGTCTTCATGCCATACCGGTGTTGGATTTGGTTTTCTGGAAGCCTTACAACATGGATTACGTCCTGCGCCGCCATGTTTGTCTGGCTGGCTGCAGTAGCTTTAACGTTGACAAACGGGTATTTGCAACATCGCATGAGGTGAATGTCACAGAAGTCTCTAGTTGTCAATGTGACATTTTGCAAAATCAAAACAAAACAAAACACAATCTGACAATAGGAAATGTCAAAATGTGATGACTCTATATTGATTTCCAGAGAACACACAATCTGCTCTTAAATTTAGAAGTCATTTGGGACAACTTGATCTAATTCTGTGGTAATGTCTGTGACTTTCACTATGCTTCCTTACTCACTAACTTAATTAATTACTCACACTTGAATGAGAGTCTCTCCTGGCCTCCGAACTACCTTTTCAGGAAAATAGGTACTATGCAAAAGGCTTTCACCTCATACTTGCTTTCCAAGATCTTGGTTATGAATCTTCTTGGGCCCACCTTCGATTAGTTTGATGCTGGGGTACTTTTAGGGTAACGGGAGATGAACATTTTATTTCAAGTGTTTACTTGTAGATATTTGATATTTCGATACCTTCAGGGTGAGCTAAAGGAAGAAGGAGCATGGTTGTGAGTGGTCTACAAAATGCATCTCTGGATTTTGTGATGTGACAGCAGCAGTCTTATGTTTGCAACTCAAATAAAAATATACACATCCCAAACCGGAAGCATGGTTTTAAGCCACCACTTTGACTCTAAAGTCCATTCATCAATTTATGTGCCACAGAGCGTAAGCACAGATTTCTGCTAATAACGTGGCAAGCCTCCCACACTGAGGATGGTGCCAGACATCGCCTATAAAACGGGATTCTGATGCTGGACTCCAGTTTAATATCCTCGTGGGTCACTTGTGAGTCTGTAAGTTGCTCACTGTGGGCCCCGTGCCCAGGGCTTGGCAGAGAGGGACACTTGGAATTAATAATCAGGGCGTGGGGATTTCTGTGGAAGCTCCTGTGGGGTTGCAAGGGATGGCTATAAAAGGTGAGATGAGATGTCTCTGTGGTGTAAACACGCACTCAGATTTTGTGTGGCATTGCCGTCCGTGCCCCTCCAGCCCAGTCTGTGCCTCCTTCTCTCCAGGCTGCTGTTGGCCGACCGGCTGATTTGGGACTTAACTGAATCTTACCTGTGGCTAGTGCTGGAATATCACGTAGAGTCAAAGGATCCCCTAACATTTTTGTCTGGGCCCTGCCAGGAAGAATGTAAAGGCTTGCTTTCACTCCCGGAGGGCTGCTTTGTGCTTTCTAGTCTCTCTGGGAAGTTCACAATCATGATTTACTCTGTGGATTCTGGGGCTCAGCCCTTCACCTGTGGCCTGTGGGTTTCCCAACGGTGAAGCAACGAAGCGTCGTCTCCTTGCTGTGAGTCTGTGTTCGGTGCCCTTGGCCTCGGGGCTCCCTCTCACCGCGTCAGGAAGCAGGAGGGCTGGAGAGATAGCGCTGGAGCTTTCTTTCCCGGCCCCGGCTCCCAAACTCTAATCACCTTCTGCTGTGGGAAAGAGATGAGATGAGGCCTAAAAACAGATCATTGTCCGCCTCCTAGATTAATGCAGAGAAAGCGGTATTGTCTGTTGAATGGATAAATCTTCCTGCTGTCACTCAAAACCTAAATTCAACGCTACTTCATTTCTAAGAGGCTTATCTTCCTTGAATAGACCCTTGCAGCTCAAGTAAGAGGCGATGTAATGAAGCGTGTTTTTTTCTTAAGTGAGAAACCTGCTGCAGAGAGGAGAGGAGGCCGTGCAGCTGTTCTGAAGGGGCTCTGCAGACCCTCGAGAGACGTGCCATTTATCTGGTCTTGCGGGACATCAAATGATAGAAGATCAAGTTCAAAATCTGCCAGAGCGGCTCCAAAGGCCTTCTTCGTCTGTTAATTAAATAATGGTTATTAACATACAATGTCGTGCAGCTGGGACTCGTCTCCGACATTACAGGAAAAAGATGGCCGGAGCTTTCAGCACGTCCCCTTCGGTCCGGGCTTAGGAGGAGGCAAACGTTTTGGGAAACGGCAATGGTTTTACCCAAATCTGAAAGTTAATATTGAGGCTGTAATATGGGGTCAAAGAAAAACACAACCAGACAGGTGGGGGTCAGGCAGATGGGTGCGGGGATTGTTGAAGAGACCATTGAGATCTTTGTACCCTTTTGTGTGCGCTCATAATTAATTCAGCGGTCCCCACAATGTGGGCGCACTGACTTCTTCTGGAAAGTTAAACACATGCAACACACACATACAATTACTCTAAATAATTGCTTATTTACTTTGGTCCAACTCAGGCTACCGTATTACGCTGAAGTTTAATTTGAACTTTGGAATAGATGTCAAGATTTTCATCACTGCAATAAATTTTACTGGATAAGGATAATTTTAGCAGCATTTCATCATCCACAGGCTTGAGTTTGTGTGTACAGGTTACAAAATTACATTTAAATATGTCTTGCTTTATTAGCCTGTGTGTAATTACAAGGCACCACTCTAAGCTGAGCGCTACAAAAAGAAGGCCGTATCCTTCCAGAAAAAAAAGTGGTGTGGGAAGGTGTGAAAGCCTAAAAACATTACTGTGCTCCATGGTAGTTTCCTTAAGTATCTTGACTTATATCACTGCAGTAATTCTGCTGAGTTTTAAATTTCTATTAGGTAACCGAGCTTCAAGAAAATATTGACAGTAAAATAATTTTAAAAACCTGTATTTTGTGATTTCTGGTTCATATTGTATACTTTTCAGTTTTTCAAAAGCAATTTTTAAAAACTTGTTAGTAAGCGAGTCTTGTAAATTAGATTGTCCTTAATGTATGACAGTTTATTGTCTAAGCCTTTGATATTGATGACAACAAAAACAACATTAGGAAATAGTTACCCTCCTCGCTTTGTACCAAGCATGAGTTCTGATTATTCTCCCTCACACTGCAACTTCGACTCTTCACCCTAATTTCATGAAGAAATGCATTATCTATTGATGTTGACCGATAATCCCCAACACTGAATTTAGTCATTCACTTTGACTTTTTCTGCAACTAAAACTATTATTTAGGTGGTAAACAACAGGTCCTATTACTTGACGTGAGTTTGACATCTCCTGTCTTCTCTGAGGCCTCTGTAGACATAAGAAGCTGGGAAATTTCCAGAAGATGTACAAGAATGGGGAGGAAGTAGAAAGTACATGGAAAATACACAAATTAGCCTGCACATTGTTGAGAGTTGCAGAGATTTCAATGAAGGTCCTGAATCCATATGATGAACCCTTGGTTGCCTTCTGGGAGCTTCTAAGCACTGTCTCATGGCTCTTCCATTCCTAACACCTCCAAATGGCCTAACGCCATGGGGTGGGTCTTTTGTGGCCCCTCAGCCTACCTGTCTGTGGTTCAGTCATGGTGAGCCATGGAAAAGCCAAATTTGTGGAGTTTTCCTTAGCTAGTGTTCATGTAGATTCACTTAAGTTCATGACCGGCTGAAGGGAAGGGAGTTAGGTGGACAGATGGTGTAAATCTTTTTTTACTAATAGAAAAGCATCTTGTAGCCTATGGTTGATTCATGGAATAATGTTGTCTTTTTACCCAAAAAGCAGCATATTAGCTGTTTCTCAGTGCTAGAACTCTAATGAGATTATAGCTTTTGAAGTACTCACTATGGACTGGGCATCATACTAAGCTTTTTCTTTATATTGACGCATTCTAGCCTCACAATAAGTCTGTGAAATAAATTACCATTATTTTCCTCCTATCTTGTTAACAGATGAGGAACCCAGGGCAGAGAAATATTAATTAACTTGCTTAGAAACACATGGCTAAGAAGTGGTAGAACCAGAATTCAAACCCACAAAATCTGGCTCCAGGGTTCATGCTTTTAACCCTACATGAAAGCGTGACTAAAGAAGCTTTAGGAAGTGAAGAAGTTGAGACCCTTATACTTCTATCTTGACCACGCTAATGCTGTGTCTGCACATGTTCAAACTGTTTTTTTGACATTATGTTAACTCCAAATCCCCAAGCTGGTGGATGGCATTTATCACTCTGTGTGTGTGTGTGTGGGTGTGCATGCGTGTGCATGTTAGACAACTCTAGGCAAAGTGACAATGGTTCCTGAGCATGCACTGTGGGTGAAATACCTAACCTTTCTGAGTTTCGGTCAAATAAATAACTGCATACCCAATGCTTATACTGAGAAATGCATTTTAAATGTCTACTACAGTGCTTGGAACAGAATGTATACCTGGGTACTGGAGTGATGTAGGGTCAAGGTTCAACCAGATAGTTAAATAATTAATGCTTTGCCATTTTAGAATTCATTGTTTGTTGCAGAACATCATAAAGTTGAGGAAGGCCATGTTTAATTGCGGAGTATGCATAACCTCCCTGACTCCAACCAAGTGAAAATTCTAATACCTTTTTTTGATATGTCGTGCTGTACCAAGGCTGCTCTGGGACCTGGGGTGCATTTCATCTTGAACCATGAATTGCAAAGATTTTTATTGTCTTCTGTCACAAACACAGCGTCCTTTTATTGTGGTTTTTGATGCGTTAAATATGTTTTTATGGCCCCCTATGTCTATTGTGCCTAGCATACTGTTGGTACTTAATAAACGTTAAATAATAATAATATATGTGCATATGAGATTTGTGGAAAGAAATGACATACTGTTTTAGGGATCTGAGATTGTTCTTCTGGTGCCCGGGGAAAACATACAGATGAGCATATTACTGGGAATAGATTAGAAGGAGCCATCAATAGCAATGTCATCTCCCTAAAATATGATGTGGCTCTGTCAGCACAAATCATAAACTCCATCTCCTTTCTTACATCACCGCAGAAGTCTAATGTAGAAAGTCAAATTTCTGGATTAGTAGAAACAGTGTACACAGGCAGCTTAGAATTTCACAAATTAACAAATGATGCTGTCTTTTCTTGCACATCAGTAAATGTGTACAGTTTACAGGGAAATGCCAGGGAGAGCTGGCTCTTTTTTTTGTTTTAAACCCCTTAGGGAACTATCTAAGGAGGTTTGGTGGGTGTCCTGCTTTATTCCCCAGGACGAAGATATTCCCAGATACTATCTTTCCAAGGGGTGCTTCCCCCTTAACCGATATCTTTGTCAGTAAGGAGACACCTGCATCCGCGCATTTCCACCAAGCTGAGCTACACACCACTTCACCAGATCCCTTCCTTTTCGAGCTGGATGTAGCTCAGACTATCAGCTCTCCAAGTTGTGCCAAAAATCCTTCCAAGTCCAGTGCAGAGGTGTTTGTGTAAGATAAAAACGGGACAATGTGGCATCCCAGACGGCTCATCTGTTTACATGTGTCATTTGGCTCTGCCCTGATATTAGCTCATTAACAAAGAAGTCAGGAAGAAGTGTAATCACTTCTTGTGCTTCATCATGTCTATTCCCCTTTTGGGTACAGTGTTGATTTTCTCTGCCAGTCCTCCAAGAGTCTGTTTTTTTAAATTTTTAAAATTTTTTTTTTAGTCTCTCAGGGAAGAGTTTAAGTATATTCAACATATTCTTCCCCATGCCCCCTCTCCCCTGCACACCCCCCCCCCACATACCTTCCCTGCTGAAAGACAAATGGGTTAGATTTAGAAAGCGAATCATTGCTTTTACTTGTTCTTTTAAAAGAAAGATATATATTTTTTTGCTTTCAGAAAACATATTTTGATGGAGCCAATATTAAGGTGAAGCTTTCTTATGGGCTGTGAGAACGAGGGTCTTTAATGTTTTTTATGTTCAAAGGTTCTTTTTGAGAGGCTTTTGCGAGGACATAAATTATGGGTAGCAACAGGTATATTTTTCCCTTAGTACGAAGGCCAAGTGTAAGTTTTTCGCAAGTTAAAAAGGATCTGTTCTTTTATTTTTGACCTTGATTTTTTCACGATATTCTGCATTGCCCCCGCTTTGGTTGTATTATTCCCTGACCCATCCAATTACCATTTCTATCAGCGCTTCGGAAAGATTATGCTTTTTGGGTGTTCTGTAGATGTCTTTCCAGTGGCTTCACTTGATGAATGTGACAAGTTTTGTGTTTTCTCCCTCCCTTCATTGAATTGAAAAGTTTTTTTGATAAATACAGGCCAATAAGTGCCCAAAGGCAGTGTTTCAATGGCTGCTAAGTCTTTCAAGGTTAGGACTTAACCTCCGTTCTCCCTAATTCAACTCCAACCTTCAGTCTCTAACCAATCAAGAATATCAGATGATACTTAAACAATGAAGGACTTCTGATATTCAGGTACTGCCTCTGTTCAATAGGATTGCAAATTCTTTGTGTGAAGAAAGTCGGTTTTGCTCTAAAGTACTGTCACAAAAAGTGAAATTACCATTTGCTTGGAATGATGCCATTCATCATTGTCAGAACACTAAGCATTGTAAGTAGCTAGGCCTCTCCAAATTAATGCCTTGTTTTGCATCGGCTAAATTTCCCAAATCCTCGAGGATGGGTCATACAAAACTCATCTCACCGTTTTAATTTATCAATCCAGTATAAGGTCTGTGAAAGGGAGCTTCATTCAGTCTTAGCCTTTTTATTTACAGTCTAATTCTAAAAGAAAAGGAAATAAGATATGAAAATAAGTTGGAAAATAAGATAAATCTCTCAGTGAAATCACCAGATCTACTCAGTCCTGTAGCAAAACCTCCATAATTCATTTGTAGGTCAGCTCAAGGGATTAGCCATGACGTATTTGGAAATTCATTTATTTTTATTTTATTTTGCTGTTTCTTATGCATAAGGGTAATGCTGTCCCCAAGGCTTTTCAGGTAGCCCTCAAATCTTGACAACATTTGCTGTCTCTGAGGCCTAAGCCAAAATTAATTTTCAAATAAACAGCATAAAAATGTATGGAGTTGTATAAATTTGAATACAAAATGCATTTGTTTTGTTTGCTTACATACATACATACATACTGTCTGTTCAGCCAAAAACCATAATATGACATTGAAATTAATGGCCATATGCACATCATGAAAGTCAAAAAAGTTTTTCGTTGAGTTAAAAAATAGAGAACATGCAGCATTTTATTTCCTTTCCATCTCAGTGTGGTCTTTAACATATTTTCAGAGGACATTTTTAATTGTTAATTTTTCCTAGAAGGAAATAAAACCTTCCAAAGGAAAAAAACTTGCACTTTGGAACCGGTATGGCTTTTATTAGTTCAGAAGATTGTGTTGTCTTGGGAGATGCGAAGGTATTCTCTTTCAGAAAGTTAAAAAAGAAAAAAAAAAAAAGGTAAAGAACCATAGAATTAAATGGGACGAAATCTGTCAAGATTTACGTCAGGACTTTCTTTTTTTCTTTTCTTTCTTTTCTCCCTTCCTTCCTTCTTTCCTCTCCCTCTCTCTCTCTCTCTCTCTCTTTCTTTTTGTGGCCATAAGGCAAATAAAAATGGATTCTGGGACTATGCAAAAATAGTCCTGGAGGCCGGGGTTACTGATGAGGGTCAGATACCTGCGTGTCCCGTTCCCTTATGACCTGCCCATAAGGGAACCTGAAATATCACGAATGCATCATTTCTCCCTCTCAGAGACTCACATCCTCTCATGGTTTTTAAATATACTTCCACAAGGGGGCTTTGTGTACATTTGCAATTTTTTTTGTTTATATGTTTCTTAAAAATGTTAAGAAATGGACTTCCTTGGAACAAGACGTAGACGTGCCATTCTTTGGTCTCTGGAAATCTTTATTCTACAGAAAACAAAACCAGCTCCTCCCTCCTGCCTCGTGGTCTCTGATCTGGAAGAGGTCTGTGAAAGCAGAGGTGGTAGGGGGAGAAGGCTTGGAAGCAGGAGCTGGTGTCACGGCCTGCGTGCCTTGCCCCAGGGCGTGGGCCCTTCAGACTCTCCCTTCAGCACTTCGACTCAGTTCCTGGCATGAAGGCCATCGACACGGTCCAGCTTTGATCGCCCAGCCGAAAATGGCTGTATCTGTGGTTGCTTTTTTTTCTTTCCTTTTCTTCGTCATCTTCTTCTTTTTTTAAAAATTTAACCCACATTCTAGTTTTCTTCTGTGATTTTAGCAGAGTGCTCCTTACTTGTTTTTCAGATAAGGATAGCATCTCTGAATACAGCCATTTTCATAGTTGCACATGGTTTCACTGTCTAAGATATGTAAGAAATAGGAAGTACTATGGCAATTAGTAACTTTAGAAAACAAGACCAAAAGGCTCTATCTCTGCACATTTTTGTTAGGGCCTCACGGAAAGAGCCCTGGATTGAGAGTCTGCAGACTGGAGTTTGAGCCCGCACCCTGCCATCAGCTAGCTAGATTTTACTAGGAAAAACTGTTCTCACTTCTGTGCCTCAGTTTCTTTAATGGTGGTAATACTCAGGGGCCTTCCTGTATCTGCCATGAAAACTGGGTTGCTTTATTCCTCTCTTTCTGCTATTTGGGGGCAATAGGACCAAATATAAATACTTAAACTGCTAGCATTATAAACTCAGAGGACACTTTTTATGTAGCAGGATGTGACACCAAACTTTGGGTTAAGAGTTTTTGCTTTGAATCCACATTGTGCCACTCACTAACAGTGGGAGCGCAGGTGGTGGGAAAACAGGCAGGTCTTCCCTGAGCCTCAGTTTACTTCTTGTAAAAGTGTGGGGGGGTTGACTGGAACTTTTTCTAAGGTTCTTTCCAGATGTATGTTTCTGGGATTTATGAAGTCTTGATCCCTGGACGAGCCCCAGGACACTTTTTAGTAGTGTCTGTGTCTCTGAAAAGTGATGGAAGCCCAGACTTGGTTGGGATTTTGACTCTCCTGATTCATGCCGTGTTACTTCTCGTGGTGGCCAGATGAATCTAAAAACTGAGGCAAAGATGCAAGATGCAGGTGAAAGCACCGCTGATCTGGGTCCGGTATGAGAGACCTGAAGGCAGAGATGTTGAGCTGATTACTGTGCAGGCCAGGAGGAGAAAAGAGAGCTGACTTCTAACATAACTCAGAGTTTAAGTCCCCTTTCCTTACCATGTTGGATGCAAACTGAAGAAGTGCAGGGTATAGAAGTTGTACCCCAGGGAGAGTGACTGGCCAGCTGTGCACCTGCATAAGTGGACAAGGGGAAGGGATATAGGAGGATTTTGAGTGCAAGCTGGAAAGAAGGTGGACCATGGCAGGTGCCTGGGTCCCTCTCCTGAGCACCGGGGGGTGAGCTGTGGGCTGGCTGCATGTGGAGTGGGATCATCTTTCACTGGTGGAGGTTCATCATTAAGCTTCCAACCCATACTCTCATTTGTATAATGGGGGAAATAACGTAGCACTGATGAAAGTTAGAAAGGTAAAAAACCTTGCCTGGCAATTAGTAGCTGTCAACAAATTGTTATTTTATTATTATTTTTAAAGATTTTATTTATTTATTTGAAAGAGAAAGAGAGAGAGAAAGAGATATCACAAGTAGGCAGAGAGTTAGGTAGAGAGAGGGGGGAAGCAGGCTCCCTGCCAAGCAGAGTCCGATGCAGGGCTCCATCCCAGGACCCTGAGATCATGACTTGAGCCAAAGGCAGAGGCTTAACCCACTGAGCCACCCAGGTGCCCCAGCAAATTATTACTTTTTTTTTTTTTTTAAGATTTTATTGATTTATTTGACAGAGATCACAAGTAGGCAGAGAGGCAGGCAGAGAGAGAGAGAGAGAGAGAGAGAGGAGGAAGCAGGCTCCATGCTGAGCAGAGAGCCCGATACAGGGCTCGATCCCAGGACCCTGGGATGATGACCTGAACCAAAGGCAGAGGCTTTAACCCACTGAGCCACCCAGGCGCCCTGCAAATTGTTATTTTAAAGGTGGACTGATACCCAGTACAAAGGGGGCACCTGGAAGAATGCTCCCTGAAGCTCGGAGCAGTGGGAGGTGGGAGGGCTGGGGACTTAGGAAGGACCCTGTGATGGAAGCTGGATGTACCAGGGTCTGCCACCAGGTACACATCCAGGCCCATCTTTCCCCAGTCTATGTGTCTTTGCCTTTTGAAATACCATCCCCCCGCCTAGCTACTTGCGGCATGCATACCAGAGGAGACGGAACCTCCTTGACTCTCTCCTTCTGGTCCCACGTTAGAGAACACAAGCACCTTACAGAGATTTCTAATGACTAGATTCCAACCTTCAGCCCAAAACCCATCAATGAAAGCAATGCAAGGAGTCCCGACCCCAAGGGACCCATCTGGAGTTCTATTCCCGTTTGCTCCTCGCGAACTGGTGGGATTTTGAACAATGCTGTCAGTGGGGAGCCAGGATTCCTTGGGGCCTGGGTTACCCCAAATAGCTAAAGGATGGAAGCCATGGCTGCTCCACAACTCTGAAATTGGGCCAGTGTTTTCATAGCTACCAGCTCCTCCAGGAAGTGGAGCCTGCCAAGGCTGGCAGCTGCATTGGGAGAGGAAACCCATGGCAGGCAGGTGGTCCGAGCTGGGAAGCATGATGGCCAGAAGAGGGCAGTAATGGAGGAGAAGGGGCAGCTGGAGCTATAAAAGTTCTGGGCAATGAACTTGCCCAGCCCCACGCTGGGCTGACTGCTCTACTCGCTGCCCCTCACACTGCATAGCGGCCTTCCGATGCCACGTTTTAGACCCAGCTAAGTGGGTAGGCCTTATGGTCAGATTCAGGCAGCAAACATTTGACAAAGGCCCACCCTACCCCTGGTGTTGTGCTAAGCACAGGAGTTCGGAACTGAAGGGTGGTCCTAGGCTCCAAGAATTCAAACCCTGGCTCCCCTGCCTCAGTGGGCAGGGGTGCCTACCTAGCCCAGCTGAGCTCCCCTTTCCTCCTCTATGCAACGGGACAATTGTGTGCACCTCGTGGAGTAGTTAGAAGGATGGTATGAAATCAAACACTGCAAGTGAGAGGTATATAAAAGATGCTCAATAAACACATTCCCTTTGCTCTACCCATTCTTCTGTACCAATCTGCTTCCGTGGTCTTTTTCATAGTCATTTCTAGCAGGAGTCTCCTGTCTGCAGGTAGAATTTCTCCAGGGACTTGGTGGTGGGCTGTGTGCATGTCCAAGTGTGATTCCAAAGTTGCTTTGTATGGTTTTCAAAAGAGGTGAAATTCAGATGGAGTAAAAAGAGTTTCATAAGTTAAATCTTATTATACCAAACCTTTTGGATTTCAGAGGAAAAAAATGGAGTATTTGACAATCTGATTAATTCAAATAGAAAACTTGTTTTGGGGGCGCCTGGGTGGCTCAGTGGGTTAAGCCGCTGCCTTCGGCTCAGGTCATGATCTCAGGGCCCTGGGATCGAGTCCCACATCGGGCTCTCTGCTCAGCAGGGAGCCTGCTTCCCTTCCTCTCTCTCTGCCTGCCTCTCTGCCTACTTGTGATCTCTCTCTCTCTCTCTCTCTCTCTGTCAAATAAATAAATAAATAAATAAATCTTAAAAAAAAAAAAGAAAACTTGTTTTGTTTGACTTACATGGCTGATGCTCTTTTTAATGTAAGTAGCTCTTGGTAAGGGGTTTCTAGGGGTCGCTTCAATTACTGTTCTCTCATTCGGCTATCCCATTCCACATTCCTAAGACTGTGGAAACTTGGATGATGGGAAATATATATATGGTAGAATTTGGAATTATATTTCTTTTTTTTAAAAGATTTTATTTATTTACTTGACAGAGAGAGACACAGTGAGAGAGGGAACACAGGCAGGGAGAGTGGGAGAAGGAGAAGCAGCCTTCCCGCTGAGCAGGGAACCTCATGCAGGGCTTGATCTCAGGACCTTGGGATCATGACCTGAGCCAAAGGCAGGCACTTAACGACTGAGCCACCCAGGCAGCACTTAATTTTTACTTTTAAAATATTTTATTAGTTTATTAGAGAGAGAACATGAGCTGGGGGTAGGGGGTGGGCAGAGGGAGAGAAGCAGAGTTTCCGCTGAGCAGGAAGCTGGAAGCAGGACTTGATCCCGGGACCTTGAGATAATGGCCTGAGCAGGAGTCAGATGCTTAACTGACTGAGCCACCTAGGCACCCCTGGAAGTGTATTTCTGACATACATAGCTTACTTATGTTTTGTATCCCAATAAGCATTATGTGCTTTGGTTTTCTTTAATAGAGTTTTAACTGCCCTTTTCTATATTCTGATTCTTTAGTTGGTTCATTTGAAGTAATCATAGATCAGGAGAATTAATCTCAAGACTAGCTTTCTTAATGTTTAACTCTCAAATTTTGGTTGAGTCTTGGCTGTTTTAGTCTATAACATTTTGGTTTGTTTTGATTTGGTTTATGAACACAGTAGATACCTCGAGAATTTGAGTTGCCTTAGCAATTTTTTTCCCCTTCGTTCCTTCTTCCCTCCCTGCTCCAATTCCATTCCATTCTATTCCTTTCATTTCAGTCCTATGGCTAGGATCATTGCGATTTACTCTGCAACTTTTCTTCAATTTTTCTAATACTACTAGTTACTTCTCTTTTTTGGGAAAGCTACATTTCTTTTGAAATAATTGAATAGTTCATTCCAGATAAGACACATTTTTGTGCATTTTGGTAACCAGTTTTAAGTGAACAACTTTGATTTTAAATGGGGCTCTTGGCCAGTCTTTTGTTTTTCTGGGCCACTCCAAAGAGGGAAAGGGGGGCACGGAAAGAGGGAAAGGTGTTCTGAATGCCCAGAAGAGGGCCTGTCCTTGACATTGAATGGCTTGAATGCCTATGGTAACTGTGAGTAATTCTGGTTAATCTCGTCCTAGGAGGATAGTTCTGAGAACAGACTCAACCTCCTTTTCTTTCATTTTGCCCTAAAAACACCTGCAACTCTTAGAGCAATCTATGAATCACTATGTCTGTTGTCCACTTACTGTCCTGTCCGGTGCCCTTCACACTGGAACTAATCAACTGCCTTGAACGAAGCGTGACTTGCAAGCTGAATTCTGAGAAGCCCATGAGGAATTCAGGAAGGGGGTAGCAATCTTTCAGTATGATTTGCTCCACATTCCAAATGTGCCTCCAGATGCAGACTGGATGGCCAAGAGGTCATACAGCACACGTTTTGGACTGATCTGCCTCGGCCGTTTTTAGAGTTACTTGTTCTTGAAAGATGTTTTCAAGGGAGTGGTAGATCCAAACACAGGCTATGTCAATCCCTAAATCTTCTGTTATTCAGGCTTGAGTTTGAATGGATCACCAGCTCCTACAGTGTTTGAAGACAGAGCAGGCCAGTGGCAGATGCACATGGCAGTAGTTTTGTCCTGAGCATGGAGCTTGTGGTCGCCATCCATGCCTGCTCACCCCACTGTCAGCGCTATCGGCCAGGGCAGGATTGCTGGAAGGTGGGTGATGTCTCTTGTGCTGGCTACCTCTGGATTCTAGCTTGTCTGACAGGGTGCCCCCTCTGCTGGAACAAAAGAATAATAGTTGCCTCTTAGAATAGGCAGGGACTTAGAATTTAGCCCCCTTCAAAGCCATCATCTCTTCTTCCTTACCAGGAGGCCTGTGGAATAAACATGGCTCCTACAGTGTTGGAGGAGCCTTTGCTGTAAATTGAAGTCCCTCGTCCTTCCAAGCATAGCTCCTTTCTGGAGAACTTGGGGTTTCTGGAAGCATCCATCATCTCCAAGTCTTTGTGGGTAGGACAAATAAGTATCTTCTAGGAGACAGAGTGGTTCAAGTAGCAGAGTCATGTTGCTGCAGAGCTGAACAGCTCTCGTGGTGGAAGCACTTCAGATGACAACAACATGAGTGTTTTTGGGAATAAGTTTCCCCACCCCAGTGAATTGTAGGGGTTTCTGGTGGCCTGTCCCTGCATCACTTCCCTAGCCAAATACAAAGACAGAAGCAGCATTTCTAACATGTCCTATGCCAGGGCAAGTGCAAACATCATCAGAAAGACTGCAAATGACTTTACTGAGCTGGATCATTCTCTGAATCCAAGCTCTGTTTATCTTGTGTAGAGCTAAAACTTTAGATTCCTGCAAGGCAGTTCTCATTCTTTTGAATCAAGGGTCAGTTTTAGATGCTCATCGTTTCTTTGTAATGTTGTATATTAAATATTAAGCAAAAACTGGACAAAAAATGGACACCAGTGTGTCTGCAATATGTACTCAGTTGTTTCCAATAATGGCTTTGCTTTGCTGATCTTGCTTCAAGTGCTTTTCCTTCTTTCTTTTTTCCTTCCTTCCTTTCTTCCTTCCTAGCATTACAGATGAGAACTGAGGTCCTCTGGAACACCAATCTCTAATCTCATTTGTTTCTTTTTCTCTTCAGTGTTCTTATTATCCTGAATTTGGTGTTTAGCTATCCAAGGTATATTTTTATAGTATTGCTACAATGTTTGTGACTATAATATAGTATTATTTTGCATATTTAAAAAGTTTATTTAAGTGGAATGGACTACTGACATTATTCTGAGCTCCTTTCTCTGTTCAATATTATACTTTTATGACTTGTCTATGATATTTCATAAAGGTCAAGTTCATTCATTGTTACTGCTTTAGAATATTCTATCATATGAAAATAGTATAATTTATTTCCTTATTGAAGGAAATGTAAGTTGTTTTAAATTTACTATTATGAACAATGCCACAATGACTGTTATTGTAATATTTATGTTCAAGTGTGTGAAGTTTATATATAGGTCACATTTTCCAGTTTTATTGGATGTTTCAGATCGCTCGTCAAAGTGATTGTACTAATTTTTCCTCCTACCAGATGTGTGTGAAAGTTCCAAAGTTCACATAAACTCACAACAAAGTGTATAAAATTTAAATTTGTGTTCATATTATGGGTTAGAATTATATTTTGTTTTTTTAATTTAAATCCCTTTTATTATTAGAAAATACTGAACATGTTTTTCATTTTATAGCTATTTAGGGTTCCTTTTCTGAATTATCTGATTTCCCTTTTAAAAAGTAAGTAATTTTTATTTTTCTTATTCATTTGTGGGAATTCATAAATCATTAGGTGCCAGGTTTTAGAAAACCTTTTTTTATTATAATATATAATATGCCCACACCAGAGAAAACTGGTAAATATAAAAAAGAAAGAAGTCGCTGCTAATTCCAGTACCCCTAACCAAGAATGGGTTCATTTGGCCCACTGATTGCTAGTCTGTTATTTTTTTTCTTATGGTATTTTTATGTAGTTATATTACACTGTATATGTAGCTTCTAATCTGTACTTCTTGGTTAATATATCACAAAGTTTTCTTTCTCTTTTCTTTTTTTAATGCAGTCGTATGGCTTTTGTAGCCATCATTTTAAATTGATACATGGTACGTCATTAAGTATATCTATCATTTCCTTATTATTGGAAATTCAGATTGCTTTTTATTTTTCCACTTTATAAATAAAATTATGATGAAATACATATGCCTAAAAAGTTTTTGATATTTCAAATTATTTTCTTAGAATAGATCCACAGGAGTTAGGTTACTGGGCCAAAGAGGATATACACTTTTTTGAAAGTAAAATGCATTGCAAAAATATTATGTAATCAGTGCTGGCAATCTAAAGAAAACAGGGTTCAAGAAGACTCAAGGGAGCCTGGCAGAAGTCTAAGTGTCTGGCTCACTTTCCTTGGCAGAGAGAAAACTCACAAGACTTTACTTTCTCCAGCCACCTTTCTGGACCCAAAGCACCATTCATTTTATACATTTTCTATCTTACTTGTTCAACCATTTGGCTTTGAAAGAAAAAAAAAAAAAAAAAGAAAATTTTCCAAGGCTAAAACATAATGCTTGGAAGGATAATACTTATAAATGAATATTGCTGATTCTTAAATACTGATTTAAAAAAAAGTGGTCTGTTTATTGTAGGAGAAAAAATTGAATATACAAATAGAGAGAATATCTCTGGTTGGGAAATGCTGCCTTGAGTACTAGCTGACAGCCATATATATAGAACATGGGCATTCCAGCATTGCTTGGTTGGGCTTTCATGTTTCTGTGATTTACTCTTTGGCATTAGGGGCAGAATAAATGGTTCAGATTCTCCTGTATGAAAAAACATTTATTTGGAAATATGTAATACATGTACTTCTTAATTTACGATCATATTATATTCTAAAAGTTCCTTTACAAGTCAGTTAATTAGAACTCAGAAAGCATTTTCCCTTAGAAGTAATATTCTAAGTGGTAGTGTGGTTTCCAGGCTGGCACATAAAAGCCCATTTAATCTGTCGTATATCTGTAGGATAGACCTGGTTTCAAGTCTAGTTTAGCTAGCGTCTCCTTGGTGATCTTGGGAGCACTCATGTTACTTAAATTCCTGGTCTGTTAAATGAGGAAATGGTCTTTGTAAGGATGGCCTGAGATAACGTTTTATGAACGATATGAGATGCTATATGAAATTAGCAGATATATTGTTTTTTCCCACCAGAAAAGTATCTATTAAAGGGCGGAACACGTATATCGCTGGTGTTGCCGGTGCACTGGTAGACCCCTGGCCCTGGAGCCTTGGCATCCCCAAGGAGTCCCTGAAAGTTCTTAGTCTTGTCCTGAGAAAAAGTCAAGCATAGACACGTGACCCGGCAGATACATGACGCAAGCGGGCAAGTTTATTAAAGCAGAAGCATACTCTCGAGATTGAGAGCCTCCAAGTTCAAGAGAGAGAGAGAGAGCTGCCCGCCACTGGGGCTGGTTTTCTGTTTTTTAGGCAGGGTTGTTAACGAGGGGGTAGAATGTTCATTATCCCCGGCGGGGGGGGGGGGCAGGGTTTCCCGACTTTGCTTCCTGATTGGGTCAGCGGTTTCCCGTCCTGGCGTCCGCCATCTTGGGCCTGTCTGGTTTGATCAGGCTTCGTGTGGCGTGCGGCCGGGGCAGGCCTCTAACGGCCCTCACAGGTGGCCGTGACCCCTGCGCCGCCAGCCTCCGGGTGTCCTTTTAGCACCTAACTACCTGCCTTCTGTGACAACAGAACCTCGAAGTGGAGGGTGTAGACCGCAGGAGGTGTGCAGGTGAGCTGCAGGCATATACTCGAATGCCTATGTGTATTGTTTCTTATTCTAATTTTTATTTTTGTGAATACATGTCACAGTAGAATATTTATATTGATATTTGTTTTATAGATCTTTATATAAGTCATGTGGGTGCTCATAATTTTAAAAAACTTTCTGTTTGACCCAGTTCAGAGGCCACTATCTATTCATATCTTT
This sequence comes from Mustela erminea, assembly GCF_009829155.1. Lineage (NCBI taxonomy): Eukaryota > Metazoa > Chordata > Mammalia > Carnivora > Mustelidae > Mustela > Mustela erminea. The sequence continues at coordinate 126,994,726 of NC_045614.1, forward strand.
ATCCTATAAGACATTGGGTATATGGAAGGTGATGCGAGTTAAATTGATAAACTGAGTTTATATAATGTGCACTTATAATATTATTTCTATGCAGAATGCGCCCACGTAACTCCAGACAACAGATTATCTCTTTGCTTCCTAAAAGCCCCTGCGTGGTATGTTGGTATTCCTTACTTTGCAGGCTCCACATAATGCATGTGCGCCAGTGCAGACACGCATATGGAGATGCTCTGGAAAGAAACTAGGATATCAGTATCTCTCTGCACTGGCAAGAAAAATGATTGGCTCTGTCACTCATTTTTTTCTGGAATTTTAGAGAGGGATGCTGGATGCTCCCCCCACAATCCCCCCATCCCCACCTCTGGTTTAAGTATTGGCAAGTTCAAGGCTTCTTATGATGATTTCTGGAGTTTTAAGGATGAGAGTAGGAGGATTCATGGAAGTGTAGCTAATGACTTTAGACGTCTCCATTAAGAAAATTGTACAATTAAAAAATCTACTCATCAGAAGAGTATGTTGAAAACTGTCAAAGGGCCTCATTGTTACTTCATGTAAGTCAACTTTCTGGGCTGGGTTGCAGAATGACCGAGTTGGTATCAAGATACTTACTGGATAGGTTTAATAATACAAAATTAATGCAACAAAAGAGATTTCTGCCAATTATTTCCAGAATGAAAAGCCAATAAAAATGCTTTAATTTTATCACATGCATTCATTTTGGCAGTGGGCACTTACACTTAGAGTTTTATGTGGAAAGGTAAGCCGTGCCTTGAGATACAAAAGAGAATGGGCGTCTTCTGGTGAGGTTCTCCGATATGGAAAACACACCAGAAAAACAGGAGAATGGAAGTGAATTATAACAGGGTTGCTGTAAATGAGCAAGACTAAATAAGTTTTGAAAGCAGTGGCCCATTCAGTTATTTCTTTTATTTTTCATATTTTTTTCTCAACTCTGCAAAATAATAAGAAACAAAAGAAAAATCTGCTGAATGCCTAGTCATAGTTTATTGGAGCAGGAAAATAAGCCATTCTGAACCATTCTCTTATTTGCTGTGAGTGGCAGAATCATTCACCGTGGTGAATCATAGCAGGGAGAACCATTTGGAGTGATTATTTTGTGATGTTAAATTGCAAATAGCACATGTGGAATCAACAAAGGTATGAATTATTTTTAAAAATCTTTTAGAAAATCCTCTTATTGAAAATGTGTATTTGTATGACCAACATATGCCTTCATTTCACAATAGCCAAGCCAAGCCTTAAGTATATGCCTTTTTGTTCTTATATTTGACTAATTGAAAGATTTCCTAGTTAATATTTTAATGTCAAAAATAGTATATTATCCTAGAAGCTGCATGACGGTAATAATGGTGGGTGAAGAAAAAAAATATATATATGTATGTGTGTGTGTGTATATATATATATATATATATATATATATATATATATGCATTTGGTTGAACTGCCTGGATTGAAGAAAACGTCTGAGTTTCCTGCCTTTTATTTCAGTGACTTAAGAACCTGTTGGCTGTTAAACAAAATAAACTAAGGGATTAACCCTGGCTGGCTGAAATTTGTTAATGACATGCAAATGATTTATCATTAATGTAGTAATAGGCACTACTTAGTGTTAATCCCGTGAGAATCCCTGATGGTAAGGATAATATATTTGATGCTTGAGATGAAATATCATCTGTCTTGGGTAATCTGGTGCCTTGTTTTGGTTGAAAAGCTTCAGGTTGCCTGGCCCTTTAAGGCAAATCTCTGGTATTCAAATAGGTGAAGTAAAAAGGTATTTTATGCTCCAGTGTCTGCTTTGTGAGAGCACTTAATTTTAAGAGGGCAGAATGGAATGCTTCTATTTAAACTTAGGGGGAACTGGCAGGAGGGTAACTGCATTCCATGAAGTTCCACTTCAGCCCCTGTTTTTCCTTCATAATGGGAGGCATCAGACTCCTAGCTGGGACTGAGGTTCAGTGGTTGGCCTCCAGTTTTAGTGGCCTTGAAAACTGTTTTTGACAAGGAAACTGGATGGTTCTTAAAGAGAAGAAAAGTGAGCTTCTCAGAAGGGAAAAATCACCTTGCTGTCCTTAATGTTTGGTATCCTGACTGCACACAGAAGACACTCACTGTATGCTCCGTGAAGAACTGCATACATATTTAAGATAGGGGTGCAAGTCCTTCAGGCCTGAAGGGCACATGAGGGGAGGAAACGGCACAGGTGTGGGCACATTCTCGGCACCCCTTGTATCACGTCCTTGGGCTGGATAGCTTGAAGCCCCCATATGAATTACTGCTGTGTAGCAAAATGTCCCCCAGATTTGGCAGCTTAAAACATCAAGCATTTTCATCCTTTTTAGTTTCTGTGGGACAAAGCAGGCTGGTTCTGGCTCAGGGTCTCTCGTGAGTGCAGTGCAGAGGATACCCTGGAGCTGCAGCTCATCAGAACGCTGGGGGACATCAGAAGAGCTCCTCAGAGAAGACCACTGACAGCAGCCGTCAGAACCGTGTCTCACAGTCATCTTCATAGTGCGACTCACACCGTGGCACCTGACTTCCCCAAGAGGGAATGATGAAGGGGGGCACATATTGTCCTTTACGACCTTGTCTCTAACTCACACACTGTCCCTTCTTACCCTCCTTGTTAGAAGTGAGTCACTGAGTCCTGCGCACTCTCGGTTAATGTGTGGGGATTATATAAGTGTGTGAAAGCCAGGAGAAAGGGATCACTAGGGCCACCTTAGAGTCTGGCTTCTGCTACCCCCCTCATGACACGAATTTTGTTCAGCTATCCCATGACTCAAGAGATTCTGGAGATCTGATTGAAGTACTTTCTTATAGGAGCTTTGGTTCACCTTGAGTTCACCTTCAATAAAGTCCTTTGAGGATCTGTCTCAGCTCAGATCCAGTAGACCAACGGAGGGTCTTACTCGAAACATCGTCACCACACCACCATGCATTGGCTGTGAGCCCTGATTCAGTCTTGGGAGGAAATAAAATCATTCAGCTGAATTACATGAAATTAATGTGTTGGCTTCATTCCAGTTCCCACTGGATACATGTCCTTGTCATAAGGAAAAGTACTAGTTGGTTTAATTGACCATCTTAGGAAGGTGACAAGGAGAAAAGACATTCATGAACATGACATGCTCAATCTGAGACCAGGTTACTTCCCTGAAGAGAGCTTGAAGAATTTTTTGTTTCACCAACCAAAAAGAATTATACCTATCATCCTCCTTTTCCCAATTATAAATGAAACTTGCTAAGTAAGTTAAGGTAAAATATTAAAAAAGCAAAAAGTATACATGGTTTAGGTTACTGATGTTCATGACTTAGTCCTTAATTTCATTTTCTTTTTAAAAAAGCTTACTGTTTGCATAGGTCATTCAAGTGCCACTGAATTTAGAATGGTATTTGTGTACCTGGATGATAGGTACACATTATTCCAGGGTGAAGATGTTGGCTGTGTTGGGAGAAGACAAGTGATAAACTGTTTCTATACAGTGAGATCCAACAGGTGTGGACCTATATTCATGGAGCCCAGAATCAGATACAGTGGAAGTGGGGTCATAGTAAGGGACTTGTGTTTTTGCATTTTAGTGAGAATCTTGGGAGCAGATTTCACTGGAGAAATCTGGAGGGAACCAGAGAAAAATGGTGCCTCAGAATCTCAAGAGACACTTTCTTAGGGAAAAAAAACTGGGTTGGAAGCCAATATAGTCATCATTTTCAGGTTAATTCCATTGTCAGCAGTAGCTCCCTGCCTCCCCCCTTCCCCAGTTTTGCCCCCATCAGGTCCTCTGGGTGGAGCCAGGCAGTGGCTGGGCTGCATTCTGTAGTTAGTATTGGAGACACAGGCAGGAGAACAAGTAAGAAGGGTCAGTGTGGACGTGCGGAACCTCTCCTCTGACTCTGAGACCCAGTTTCTTGTGTTTTGAGTCTGCGGTATAGTTATTTGACATTGTTAAGCTCCTGTTTGGATAAAAGCTTCTTTCTTTTAAAAACAAAGTGTAGATGAATTCTGTGTAATACACACGATTTAGATGTCTTGCCCTATTTTCATTTTCAGCTCCATTTATCTATTGCTGAGGAGCTGATCATTTCCTTCTCTGTGTTCCTAGAGTAACTTGCCATCATGCCAATATAACATTAACCACATTTTAATTTGGGCTTTCCTTCTCGGTTCCCTCCCCAAATCCAAGACTGTGAAAGCCTACAGGAATTTTACTAGTTCATGTATCTCTAGTATTTAGCAGAGTGTCTGGTACCTTTAGGCACAAATAAGAATGTTGAATGAATGAACTAATGAATGAAGGAAGGAAGGAATGAACAGTCAGGCTGCTGATTGTACTTCACCACCCAGTCTCTGAGTTCTATTTCTGGGCTCCTGAAGGAAAATTTAGATATGTCAGAATTGGTCAGATGCATCTGCTACTGATATCAGTGATATAAAATCATATTTCTTCTGGTAAACTTCCTTAGAAGTTAAAGGTCTGGCCACCTGCATTAGTAGCTCAGAAGGAGTTTAGATTGACATTTAGATTAGCTGGCTCTGTTATTCAGTGACTTTGCATGCTTGTTCAAGGGCACTGGAGTCAACCAGTGTTTATTTTTGGATTCTCATTGCTCTTGGGATCACTGCATCGAAGAATGGTCCTGCCCCCATCCCATTACCTCCTCCCCCTGGTTTGTTGTTCCTGGTCCAGGGAGTACCGCAGCCCAGATTTGGCCTGACCAGCTACTTCTTGGTGCCCTGTTATTTTTAGCATATAAACCACAGCAGCAGCTGGCAATTCCGAGTTGGCCCATAAAGGTGAAGATTTTGTGAGGTTGAAACCATGGGTTTAAGAATTTTGGGTTTCTTCAGTTTGTATGTCTTTGTATTGTCTCATGATAAACAGTACTTTTAAGATTCCTGTCTGCCAATGTTTTACAGTGGAAACTTGCTTTAAAAGGCTTCTCTCTGGTTTTGGGTTCTGTATTTTAGGAGGAAAGTCAAGAAATTAGGAATAGAGGAGTATGAATGATTGAAGTCATAGTCCTGTGAGAAAAGCTTAAGAAAAGAAACAAAAACTCTTGGGACACCTGGTTGGCTTAGTTGGTTAAGCATCAGACTCTTCTTAGCTTTAGCTCAGGTCATGATCTCATGGGCTGTGAGATCAAACCCTGAGTTGAGCTTCACACTCAGCTCAGAGTCTGCTTGGGATTCTCTCTCTCCTTCTGCCCCTCTGGCCCTGCTTGTACTCGTTCTCTCTCGAAAATAAATAAATAAATAATTTTATTTATTTGGGAGAGAGCAAGAGACAGAGCACGAGTGTGTGTTGGGAGGGGTGGTGGCAAGAGCGCGAGAGAGAAGCAGGCTTCCCACTGAGCAGGGAGCACCATGCAGGGCTCAATCCCAGGATGCTGGGATCATGACCTGAGCTGAAGGCAGATGGTTAACCGACTGAGCCACCCAGGCGCCCCTAAATAAATGAATCTTAAAGGAAAAAAAGGAAAACAAAAAACTCTTCATCATGAATAACAGAAGGCTTTTAGGAAAAACTAAAGAGATTTGAAGGTGAATGGAGGTAATATTGATTAAGATGGGCTACTTCTATGATAAACAAATCTCAGCATATGTTTATTTTTCTTTTTTTCTTTAAGATTTTATTTATTTATTTGACACAGAGAGATCACAAGTAGGCAGAGAGGCAGGCAGAGAGAGAGAGGAAGGGAAGCAGGCTCTCTGCTGAGCAGAGAGCCCGATGTGGGGCTCGATCCCAGGACTCTGGGATCACCACCTGAGCGGAAGGCAGAGGCTTTAACCAACTGAGCCACCCAGGCGCTCCTAGTTTTCTTTTATATAAGAGTCCACTGTATGCCTTCGTTAGGGAGGCACTGCTTCACCATTTTCAGGGACTTAGGCTACTGGAGGCTTTGTCATCTTCACCCTGTGGTTTCCAGTGTCATCTTTGGGAGTTAAATGTCCTGTCAGCAGATAGGGAAACAGCATGGAGGATTATGTGTGGAGGTTTTTATGGATTAGGCCAGGAACTGGCATCCACTACTGCTCAGATTCCACTGACTGTAGCTTTGTGATTTCCAGTTTTCTTTCTTTTCTTTTTTTCCTTTCTTTAAGTAATCTCTGTGTCCAGAGTGGGGCTCAGGCTTATGACCCCTAGACCAGGAGCCTCATGCTTTACCAACTGAGCCCGTGATGTGCCCCATCGTGACTAGTCTCTAACAAACTGCAGAGGAAGCTGGAAAATACCTGAGGGCTTTTCAGCTGTTCAATCCTAAAATTTCTAGTTGTTTTCTATAAAATATTTTAAGGTCAAAGTTCCTGGTGTACCCAATATGCTCATTATAGAATACTTGCATCTGAATATTTCTTGGTTTCTTATTAATGTAGGCACAGGGTCATGGAGATTCAAGAGCCATTGGGGACATAGAGAGGGTGCTGCCGTGTTCCCTCACTTTAGTGACCAGGAGAAGCAGACCAGGAGGTCAGTCCTGAAGAGCTTGCAAGTGAGAAGACTTAGCCAGATCTCTAGATTAGGTCCTGCAGTGAGTCATCTGGCACTAATCTTTTTCCTATTTTCATTAAAGGTGGAATTGAATAGTGATTATTAGTGTCTGCTCTGGACCAAGCTGCCTAGGCTGGGATACTGGCTCCAAATTAACTAGCTGTGTGACCTTGGCTAAGCCCTCTGTGCCTCAGTTTTCTGTATAAAACAGAGATAAGAATAGGACTCATCTTATGGAGTTGTTCTTTAACTCTTTTAAGAGTTAGTACAAGCAAACAGTGACTGGTAGTACTTAATAGTGCCCTAGTAAGCATTTAATTAATGTTGGTCATCGTTATTATTATTGCTATTATGATGTGATTAATTACATAATATAACAAATGCTTAAAACATGTTTATGTTTCTTTTTAAACTATATAAAGCATTCCAGTAAATTTTCTAATATTTGTTGACAAAGAAAAAAATACTTGGAATAGCAATAGTTTTCATCATACCTGAAGAATGGAACATAACTCCTAACTATAGTTTTTTTTTTAAGATTTTATTTATTTGTCAGAGAAAGAGAGAGATTGAGGAGTGAGAGAGCACAAGCAGGGGGATCAGCAGGCAGAGGGAGAAGCAGGCTCCCTGCTGAGCTAGGAGCCCAAAACAGGACTTGATCCTGGGTTCATGACCTGAGCCGAAAGCAGACGCTGGACTAAGCCACCCAGGTGTCCCCTAACTATAGTTTCTTTAGTAAGAAGTTATCCAAATATTTTTTTGAGGTAAAATTGAGACATCTCAAAATTCATTCTTTTAAAGTATACAGTTCTCCCAAGAAGTGACCCCATTCCCATTAGTAGTCACTCCCCATTTTCCCTTCCCCCAGCTCCTGGCAACTACCAAGTGACTGTCCATCTTTATGGATTTGTCTATATTAGACATTTCAGATAATTGGAATCATACAGTAAGTGACCTTTTGGCCATATAGTATGTGGAATCAGACAGTAGGTCTACCTGCTTCTACTTAGCATGATGCTATTAAGGTTCATTCTTTTTTTTTTTTTTGTATTATGTTTTATTATGTTAATCATCATATAGCACATTCTTAGTTTTTGATTTAGTGTTCAGTGATCCATTATTTGCATATAACAACCAGTGCTCATTATAACACGTGCCCTCCTTCATACCCATAAGGTTTATTCTTAAAAGGCATATCAGAACTTCATTCCTTTTTATGACTGAATAAGTTTCCATTGCATGGGTAGACTTTATTTTGTTTATCCATTTGTCAGTTGATGGGCACTTAGGTTGTTTCTCTGATTTTACTATGAATGATACAGCTATGAACATTTGTGAATGAGTTTTATGTGAGCATACATTTTCAATTCTTTTGGCTATGTACCTAGAAGTGTAATTGGGTCATGTACTAACTGTAGGTTTAAGTTTTTGAAAAACCGCCAAACTGTTTTCCAAAATGGCTATACCATCCCCAAGTATCCAGGATACAATACTTAATGATTAATTGAGTCTTACTTAATTGAAAGAGAAAATGGAATCGTTTGAACTTCGTATTCATCGTGGAGAATTAGAGTTGTTTACAAACATTTGAGAGACTGTGTCTCAGTTGCTGTGGTGGACACTGTATAAAACAAAGCAAATGAGACAGTTTCTGTTTTCCGGAGTTGATAGAAATTTGTGTCATTTTGAAGTTGACTCCCCTCCCCTCCCTTTTCAAGTGTAGTGGGCTCTTCTCCTCTTCTATTACTTTTTTCTCTTTTGGCCACTACTCTCCAACTTGTAGGGAGGACTTTTACTCAGTACTATATTTGTCAAGACCGGAGGGCAGAATGGAGCATGATGAGGTAGACAGTGGGTAGGGAGCCAAGATGCACAGGACCAAGAAACTCCCTAGTTGGGGGATCATTTGGGTATAACTAATTGTCAACTAGTTCCATGACTGACAGTGGCCTTTTACCCCATTATAGACATAATTTAAAAAAGAAAAACAAGCTATCTCTCATTTATAGATACTACATTTATTTCGCATGCCAAGAATCTTGTGGGAATTTTCATTTTTACAGAATTACTCTGTTGTTTTGGTTCGGGGTCTGTGTAGTCATAAAATTTTGTGAGCTGTGGCGAATTGTATGTATAAATGTATCCAAAGATCTCTGCTTTAAGAAGCAGGCTTCCAAGGATTTTGTTTGGTTATTGCCTACTGAAATGTATATTTCTTAAGGACAGCAGATGGCACTTTCCTAGATAAAGGTGGAAATTTCCCGGGAGCCATCTTGAGCTTCTCGTCTTGGGGCAGTCTGGTTCTGTTCCTTCACTAAGAGGTGTAATAGTCATCCTCTGTCTGCAGCTCTCAACCACTGTTTCACCTCATTGAAATGGGTGACAATTACAGTTTATCTTGAAGCAAAGATTGTTCACCCTCTGTGTAAACAGCTGGGAAAGGAGACAAATATATTTATGGAAAGTAAAGTGAGCCTTTAATGGTCCCATGTCAGAAATTTTCTCCTCAGGAGCCTGTTAAGGTGGAGGTGAGTTAAGTACAGGGTGTAAACAGGACTTCTCTGCCTGGAAGAGACTCGGTAGCGACAACTCTGAATTTACTGGTTTTGTTTAGTATTTCTTAATCTGCTCACCCCATAAGCTACACTAATTTTAGGCTTTGTCTTCAATAGCAGTTGTCCTTCCCCAGTTTACTTCTCTTCCTCCCTAGATTCCCTTAAGTTTTCGAGGTCATTCTCAATCCAGCCCCTCCCTCCCACTCCCCACCACCTCTCCAGGCTATAGGGAGTTCTCCTCTCTCCACAGACTTATTGTCAGAATGGTGTGAGTGAAATTGAAGTTAACTTTGCAAGGGGTAGATGTGTCTACCCACCAGATTGCAAGCTCTCTAAAGATAAAAGCTCTTTCTAACACTGATTTTGAATCTGCTTCAAGACAGTGCCCTGCCTAGAGGACTTCCTCAGTCACTATCCACTGATCGAATTCATAAGCCTACAAGGGGCAAAGTACCAGCACAGTAGCAATTGATTCTCATGAGAACACTCAGTCGGGGAAAACCGTGCTGGAAAACTTCGAGGCTTTGCTCCCCTTAGAAACGACATGCGATCTTTTCTGTGCTCTCTCCTCCCCCACTAGGTGGGCCTCAAGCAGATAGAGAAAACATGGAAAATCCTGGGCAAGCTGTGGCACTGGGGGAGTGTGCTTATCCTCCAGAACAATTTAATGGAGCCCACACCTGCTGCTTCATGACTAGGGTTTCAAAGCTTTCAGAACTGGTGTATGCAAAGCTTGTCTTTTGATATCAGGATAAGTTTCAATGGATTTAACTTGTGTTGTAATCAGATTTCAGCACAGGAAGCTTTTTTCCTGTACCTACAATGAAACTATCTCTCTCTAAGGCTGTTTGGTCACCTAAATATAAACAACTAGGTCCAGTTTTCTCCGTCACGCCTCAGCCCTTTCTTGTAGAGTCCTCTCAAGGTGGAAGAGAGAAGTTATAAGGAGGCGGGTGTCAGTTTTATTTATTTGTCACCCAGTTATGGATGACTCACATTCTTTAAGCTTTCTAAGCCTCAGTCGGTGCATTTGTAAAACAGAGACCATGACATCTGCTTAGTGGTATCGTGAAGAGCAAATGTCGCATCGCTAGTAGAGCACGTGATAGAACAAAGGATAAAATTATGTCTCCTTAATCATACTTCCTCTCTCTTTTCCTTTTCTTTTTGGTCTGAATGCTGCAGGTTGCCTCCAGTCATGCAGGAATGTAAATCTTGCCTCATTTTGCTTCTTCAGATCTCCATTCGAACTGGACGCATCTGTTTTCCCTTGCACATAACTGTAGCATGGCTTTCAAGTTATCTACCTGAATCAAGGAAGAAACAAGGAAGAGGGCGGAGGAAGTTTATTCTTTTCTGCAAAGGGGAGAATTAAGCTTTTTACACCACTTTAAATTTTAGAGCTTGTCTTCCAAGGAACTAAACGTGCTCTGCCTTGATAGTGTTTATTGACTGCATCCCAATGAGTTAAGTAGGGATATATACATGAAATATATGAAACATATATATGGTATATAAGACATGTGATAAACGTTATATATATTTATTTATACATCTGCTGCTTTTCTTTACTTTGCAGATGAGAGATTAGGGAAATGGGAGGAAATAGAGCACTGCCAAGCAATCTGGCTGGGTCTGCTTGCACACATGTTCTTACTTGATTAACTAGAGAAAAAGTGGAATTTTAGCAAGAAATGACTTCCAATTAGGTTTTTGAACAACAAAATCCACTTCACAGTAATTTTTTCCACTTGTTTTTTGTTTGTTTGTTTTTGCGTCTTGCTTTGGCGTGGAGGCTCATTGTTAATGGCCCAAATAGGCCTTGAGTAAGGTCTGTCTCCCTATTTTTCTTTCCACTAGAGTATGCATTTTTTAGAGGAAATAAAAATGAAAAAAAAAAAGATATATATATATATATTCTTTTCTCTGAAAGGAGAAAACAAGATAATGAAATTGGATTGGAAAGGTGTTAATATATTGGTGTTGAGCTCTCAAAGAAGATAGTAAATGAAAAGGACAGGAGCTTAAAAGGGAGAAGTGTGCTGAATCTCTGGAAGCTTTTGGGTTATGTGTCAGGCTACACAAGGGATCCTCCAGGGGGACTGTGATGAGCTGGGACTGTGAAAACCAGTGTCCTGCTACCCAGCCAGTCCTCTTTAGAGAGCTGTTTTTTGCTATCAGCCATTTAGGTAGGCAACGGCAACATTAGGGATGCCAGGCAGCATCTAGGAAGAAAAGCCTGCACCAAACAGGCTGCATTGACATATTCTTGGGAGGAGGACATGGCACTTCCCAGTAGGAGGAACGAGGTAGGAGCTCCAAACCCCTAACGATGATCCATAGCCAGCCTGAATCCACAGCAGGGGAAAACCTGCATCATAACGATTCTCACCATCCAGAGGAGAAGAGGAGATACAGGAGCGTTCATTGAGTGAGCATTGTGCTAGGTGCCTTCCGATCGTCTCATTTGACCTTCACAGCAACCATGAGTAGATCTTGGCTATGAGGGTATAGTTTCCTAGGACTGCCATAACCAATTACCATAAACTTGGTGGCTTAAAACAATAGACACTTATTTTCTCATAGTTTTGGAGGCCAAAATTGAGGTGTTTGCAGAGTTGGTTCCCTGTTGGAGGCCCTGAGGGGGAATCTGTTGTCTGCCTCTTTCCCAGCTTCTGTTGGCTACAGGCAACCCTTGGCATTTCTTGCCTTGGGGCTGCATGGCTCCAGTCTCTGCCTCTGTTCTTTCCTCTGAGTCTTTCCCTCTGTGTCTCTGGGTCTCAGGGCCTCAAATCTCCCTCTCCTTCCTTTTAGAAGGACAGCAGTCTTTGGATTTAGGCCCTACCCTAAAGATAAGCCTAAGACACACCAGAAACTTATTACAAGCCCTTTATAATCAACCTAGATAGAATTGTGTCATTTCCTTCCTTGCTTTCTTCCTTCCTCCCTTCCCCTCTCTTTCTTTCTTATTTCTTTTTTTCAAATATGGAGATGGTGAAATAGAATACTTAATGTCTGGTTTGTAATAATTTGTCTCGTGTCAGGGGTGTTTGGATATAGTCCAACACACCATCAGGAGAGCTGCATCTTGAGGTGACCAGTGCCCTGTACCATTATTCTTTTCATGAAAGGCATGAAGTGGACAAACTGTATGGGTCTGCCACCGGCTTATGTGTACACTGCAGAAGTCTCTTCACTACTTCAAGTTTTCCTTTCCTCATATTGTAGATGAAGGAGGTTGATAATACGTGTTTTTTGGTAGTCCTTCTACCTAGCACATGCTTGCACATTTGTAGAAAAATTATGAATCTCGTAGTCACGTTGTAAAGTCATTAATACATTTTCAGGGAACATGTTAAAATATTCAGGGATTTTATTCCTGTGTTATTCTTCCTTAAAGTAAATTGATGGATGGATGGGAATTTTCCCCAATGCGAAAGAATATATACAGTGATATTATAGCTAGGTTCTTGTATGTAACATTTTTAAAAAACTAGAAATAAAAGCATGATAGCAGTGATACATGTGAGAGTACAAATCTGTATTTTGGTAGGAAAACAAGTTGAATTCAACTGGAAAAAAGAGTTATTGGCTTAATCCAATAATGCATATTTCTTTAAAATAATAACTTTGCTTATTCCACCCAGAGTAATTCCCTCCTAAACCTAGAGCTCTCTTCACATGAAGCTTTACTTTTAAACACATTTTCACCATGGTGAGAATTTTGATGTCCATGTATATGTAAATTTCAAATCATTTCTATTAGGATAACTTAAAAAAATAGATTGGGAAATAAAAGAAGTGAAGTGGTTTGTAGAGCAGGAGGTGGGATTGTGATGAAATCCAGAGGAAACAAAATTGGGGCATGGAAGGGGGTGGGAGATTTGTGTGGGGGAAAATGAAGGAGGTGTTTTTTCAGGTGGGGCAGTCAGTAAAGAGTCTCAGTCAGACTCATGTTGGATGGAGAACCAGAATAAGAAAAACGTGGCTTCTCGTTATGATCTTTGCAACAATGCAAAGTCAAATTTGAATCACCTGATTGTGAAATTGTGTTGAAATTGTGCAGGGGAAAGAACCTGAAAAGATTTGAACAGGGAGAAAGATAAATTATTTATTTAATTACTGTAAATGTAAGATTGGAAGATTTTGTTGTTACCATCTCTGTTCTTTGTACTGTCTTAATTTGTGTTTGTTTAGTAAAAGCAAACCTTTATAATGGCTGCATATGTGTATTTTTCAAGATTTCCCTCTTGCCTTTGTTTTTTTCCTAATCTCATTTTCCCTTTAGGATCTAAAGATTCTACCCTGGGGGCATTTAAATTGAGGAGAGACTAGAATTTTTTGTTTTGTTTTGTTTTTGATTTTTTTTTCTTTTTTAACTTCATTTCAGTTTGTATACATAGACAGAGCCCTAGTATAAGCCACATAGACAGAACTCCTAATATAAGCCAAGTAGCAGAGAGCCTATTGCGTAATAGGTATGGGTCAAGTGTTGACTTTGCCACATGTACCAAAAAGATTTAGTACAGTACTGTGTTGCATCTTAGTTTTTTTTTTTTTAAATTTTATTTATTTATTTGACAGAGAGAGATCACAAGTAGGCAGAGAGGCAGGCAGAGAGAGAGAGGAGGAAGCAGGCTCCCCGCTGAGCAGAGAGCCCGACGCGGGACTCGATCCCAGGACCCTGAGATCATGACCCGAGCCGAAGGCAGCAGCTTAACCCACTGAGCCACCCAGGCGCCCTGCATCTTAGTTTAAACTGGGAACCTATTGCATTTTTTTATAAATGCAGGTCTGACTATGTGACCACTTACTTGTCACTTCTATGCCACTGCTGACGGCAGCTAACATTTATTAAGTGCTTATTATGTGCCAAGCGTTGCTTTAGCCACATTGTTATTATCACATTTAATCTTGTAAACAACTCTAAATGGGCTAACTAGTTAGTAATCAGTCAGGTTACTCAAAATAGTCAAACTGTGTATATACAAGGTGCAGGTTGTTTAAAACTTTTCTTCTTATATTTTTTAAGGATGCAGATATTTAAAGTTTAAAACGAAGAATTCTGAAGGGAGAAAATGTTGGGTTGTGAAACTTAATTATGTTACTTAGGGAAGATTATAAATAAGAATTTAAGAAGGTTGTATTTTTTCCATTTGTTAAACTATAAAATGAACACCAGAGTACAATCGTGCATTGATTTTAATATGTGTCTGAATTTTTATGAATTGAAATTCAGTCAAATCATATATGTATATGAAGCCAGGTAATTCCTATAGTAAATAGTAAATATTTGCTTGCATTTACAAGTCAGCTGGATGAAGCATAGGATAATGACTCATTCAATGGCCAGAGTCAAGAATTGAACCCTGCAATTGGGTTTCTTGTTACTTTTCCTCTCTATTCGATTTCCTCTCCTTCCTCTTCTTTAAACATTAATGAACATGCACATTTTAGGATTCATACCTAGCTGTTTTTCCCAAGCTGAAGTACAGCTGAAAATGAGCCCAGTTTCCAATGCCTCATGTTGCTGTTCAGAAAACAGAGGGACACCTAAGTGTGGGGGTACCTCACAGGCACACAGTCGCATGAATTCCAGGAGCCTCAATTATCAGTGGACCATTATGGCTTGCACATGGTTTATTTGCTTTGGAGTTACTTCAACTTTCCAAAGACATAGTGGATTTGTAAAAACAGATCGTTAATGATAACCCAGAACACTTAGGTCTGAAATATTGGGTGGATGCAGCGGTTAGGATATTTTTTTTTCCTGATGGTTGTCTGTTCTTTAAAGGCATGGCTGTCTACTCGCCACCGGATTGAATGCTTCTGAAGATTAGCCTCTCATTGTTTGAATGTTTTCATAGCATTGTTGTAATAAAGCATCTTCATACTTCACAGTTGAGATCTTGACTTTTGGAATTAAAAAAAAAAAAGCCAGGGGCTAATCATAACAATTAGCTAATGTGTCAACAATTAGCACTTTCCATCAACCTGCTCTAAAAGGAGACTCTTCTTATCCACTAGCAGACAAAAATGCAATGATGTAGTTAAGAAAAGCACTGAAATTGGCTCCTAAAGTCCCTTGCTGTAGCCAACTAAATCCCCAGGGTATTGTTTACAGTGATTATTCTGCCATTATGATGTTATTGCATAGGCGGAGGGGGGAGTAGTATGCTCAAAATAAGTTGGTTCTTTTTTTTCTAAAAGACAAAACAAAGCATTAAAAGAAAACAATCCTTTTCTGGCTGCCTTTGGTAAAGTAGAACAAAGCTGCTGTGAAAGGTCAGCCAGTTACAGTGCTTTAGTGTTTCACTGGTAAATAGTTTTTGAAAAAACTATATTTAATATTTTACCATTTGGAAAATTTTCAGTGTGCTTCAAGTCCAGCACAACTCAATCAATGTAAGATTTGAGAGGTCTCTGGTGGGGATTTCTTGACAATGGATACATTATATTCTACGGCCATCCATACCGCTGCTTGGTTGAAATATGTTTTAACATCTTTTATATAATCCTTCTCGTAATACAAGAACATTTATACTGCATCTCTTATAAAGAACCACACAGTCCTTTATACAGGCCCATATATCTATGTAAATACCATAGGTTTATCTTTAAAACAGCCTTACAACAACTTGTAAATCCCCACTAACATCTCAGAATTCTGTGGGCAGGAAAACTTTTAACTACAACTAGGATCACCTTTCAGACAGCTCCTTCGAATCCTTGTGGGCCACTGGCAGAGCACAGAGGTGGTGGGCTGAGGAGAGGTGTGCTGGCCAGGCCGAGCCGCGCACCAGTGCCAAGTCTGCTCTCGGTGGGGCAGGACCGCCTGAACAGCGCCGCCCGGAATGGCAGCCAGGCATGTTGCCTTAGAACGGGGAGAGTGCAAAAGGAACTGAGCTGTCCTCTGCCACCGACTCTTGGCAGCGAGGTCTGGGGGCCGGTGTCCATGCTGGAGAGGACAAGAGAACACATTTGAACCATCTGCAGAGCTGGAAACAAAGAGAGGCCCTGGACTTTTGCAACAAGCAGAAGCCGGTGAATGAGCTCAGTTGGGGCTTCCCAGAGAGTCTGCAGAGTGCAGAATGGGCTGTCTAACAGGGCAGAGTCTGTAACAATGGTGTTTCTCTCCAGAATTTCAGGAAGCTGGTTGCTGTCAAGATGTCATGCAGATTCGATAGACAAGATGAGAAGCAGAGCTATCTTTTGTGTGTTTGCTTTCCACGGAAATAGTTTCCAACCAGTTCCAGTTTCTGGGTTTCCTGATCCCTAAGTTCTAAAGCCTCGCTCCTCAAAGTGTTCCCTGGGAGTAGGTTAGAAATGCAGATTCTCGTGCCTCAGCCTCGACCGAATGAATCAGAACTGGTATTTTAACCAGATCCTTAACTAATTTGAATGCCTGGTGTAGTTTGTGGATTATTCCCCACTCCTCTAAAAGACCTAGTGGCTCATATTTGTTCATTTATTTTTCAATGCCTATGATTAGTAAAAAATGTGTTGAGGATGGGCACTGGAAAACGATGGTATTTTTACTCTCGAAGGGCTGACAGTTTGTGATGGAGACAGACTGGTGAAAAGGAAGTACATGTGGAGATGAGTTCAAAGTGGTTTGACACACAGAGAAGGGAGTGTGTCTCACTCTGAGGAATTCCCGCAGGCTCCACAGAGGTTAAATTTGAGTGTTGAGTCTACAGGGAGTGCAAATATGTCCGAGAGGAAGGAAAGAGTCTTTCAGTCAGTCGAGGTATTATATATAAAAACCTGAACAAACATGGGTCATATAGAAAATGATGAGAGATTTCAAGTTGCATGTGTGTGTGTGTGTGTGAGAGAGAGAGAGAGAGAGAGATGTGTGATATGTGAGGTGTATTGCAGCACTTGACTGTGGGACTTGAAGAAGGCAGAGTTGTTTTCTGCTTCATCTCCAGCACCTAAAATAGTGCTTGCTCTATACTGGGTGTATTCAATGACTGTTTGGAGGAAGAATGAATGAAAATAAGACAGGAGAGGTAGTACGATCTGATTATGAAGCTAATGAATGAGAACTCTATCTTAATGGCACTGGAGGCTTTTAATGTGGGTGGCAGCAAAGCAAATGATCAGAGTAGGGGAAACGTGGAAGAAGGGGTCCAGGGTGGAGGCCACAGCACTAATGCAGGGGAGAGGCTCATGAGCATCTGTACACAAGTCGTGGCACTGGGCATGGACAACAGGTCCAATTACAAGATGCTTAAGGAGGCAGAACTGGGATGACTACTTGCTTGCTGAGGAGGTGAGGGGAAAGAAGAGAGACATCTCAGGGGTGTTTACTTTCTAGTTCAGGTGACTGGTGAGAGAGGCAATAGCAGAAGGATTGGAGGAAGACATTTAATTTGTTTTGTAATGTACCACTGTAGGTGCCTGGGGAACATCCAGGAGATATCCAAGAAGTGGTTGGAAAATTGGGCCTGAAGATACAGATTTGAGAGTTCTTGGCCCCGAGCACAGGAAGAGAGAGAGCATATATGAGAAGTGCAGTGTGATAAGGAAGAAACCGTGCCATACCGACGACGTTCAGGGGCAGGCAGAGGGCTGCATTACTTGAGCCCAGGGAGTACAAAGAGCTCATCAAAGAAGAGCAGGGCAATTTCTGAGGTCCGCATTTCACATTCTTCTAGCTCTTTGTTTTGCCTTCTTAGCACTTACAGAGATATGGTTGCGTATTTGTGGTTATTGATTTGACTGACCCACTGGGTGCATTGAGAGAAAAGATCCTGTTCAAATCACAGGGCTGGGAGCAGAGCAGCTCCTAACTGTATTTATTTATTTATTTTTTTGCATAAAGGAAACAGGGGGGAGTTGTCCATCCTGTCAGATGTCACAGAGATGTTTAGTAGGAGTAAATGTAGAAAAAGCCCATCAGATTGTCAGCTTTCCCTGGTGACCTTTGGCGTTAATGGTTTCATTGGAGTGGCAGTGGAGGACTTGACAAAATTTTGTGGGTTGACAAGTGAGTGTGAGCGGAGCAGGGGCAGATAGCATAGGCTAGTCTTTAAGGAAATTTGGCAGTGATGGGAAGTCCAAAAGAAGGGAGGGAATAAGCTGGTGTATGAAAGGAGAAGTCAATCATTTACCAGAATATTATTAAAACATAGGATGTCTACCAAGTGCAAGTCAGAGCAGTGAATAGGGCGGATGTAATCCCTATGTAAGAAATAATTAACTACACAATTAGTCAAATAATGAATGCATGCAGAGTTCTGGGATGTAAAATGTAGGACAGGTGCAGGATGAGAGATGTGTGAGAGAGGAATAGAGCAGAAACAGTGTGGGAGGTGAGGAAGGTGGGCTCCGAAGGATGAAGTGGGCCAAGAGCATTCCTGGAAGCAGGAACAGTATGTGCAAAGCTTGAAGCTAAGATGGAAGCTGAAAAGTGAAGAGGCTGCACGTGGGAGGGACAGCTCAGTATGCTACTGGTGAGGCTGGGCTAGGGGAGAGAAGGTTGGGTTATGCAGGACCTTGAAGGCTTTGCTGAGGATATGGGTCTTTCTTCTGAGAGCCCTGAGGAGTCACTGAAGGGTTTTATGTAGGAAAATGCTGGGATCTGATAGGCTTTTAAAAGATCACTCTGGCTGCTGGGGAGAACACTCTGGATTGGTTGGGGACTCTTCTCATATCTAGGAGAGAGTGGATGGTTCTTAGGACTGGGGATAATAGATCTAGAGAGAAATGGATGAATTCACAACATTTTTAGGAGACAGAGTCTTGGTGAGTGTTTGATTATGGAATAAGGAAGAAGTGGATGCAGGGTTAATTTCCAGGTTAGTGCAGATGGTGCCATTCATGAATATAAGAAATTATTGGAAGAGGACCAGCATGGTGGTAACATGTTGAATTTGATGCCCAGGAGGACATATCTAAGAGGTTGTTGGTCTGGAGTTCAGAGGAGACTCTGAAATGTGAGCTAGGTGAGGATAATTTGTGGAGCATGATTGGAAGTTCACTGGGAATTTCAGAAGTTGAGATACTAGGGGAGGGGTGAAGGGAATCAGGGATATTTAGTATCCTGAAATCTTCTGAAGATATGTAGACAGATGAGTCACAGGCATCTGAAAAGAGTCCAGCATGAACAGAATTTGGATAAGTTTGAGTTAAAATGACTCAGAAAATATGCCAAAGAACATTGGATCAAGGGTTGTTAACAGTTTATCTATTGGTATATTTAAGGAACAGAGAGGTATACTGTATTTCTTTCCTGAACAGTACAGTTTTTTGTGCATATAGAGGAATGCATAGAATAAATGAAGGGATTATAGAGGAATGAATGAAATGGTCTTTCAGGGTGTCCTCTGTTTCAGGGGTTTTGTGATTCTCTAAAGTATTTCCTTTAGTGAAGATGCAAATTATGAAACAA
This sequence comes from Mustela erminea, assembly GCF_009829155.1. Taxonomy (NCBI): domain Eukaryota; kingdom Metazoa; phylum Chordata; class Mammalia; order Carnivora; family Mustelidae; genus Mustela; species Mustela erminea. The sequence continues at coordinate 127,014,189 of NC_045614.1, forward strand.
AAGTCTAATTTACCAGACTTGAGTTTTCTCCATGGTGTAAATACATTTATAGAACATATTTGTCTGTTTCAAAGGAGTAACCATAGCTACTTTTTCCTGGTTATAAAATGTAAGCTCCATTTTGGTTCCTTCTCTTGCTTGGGCCAAATATCGAACAGGGCTTTTTTGGTGGAGTAGTGAGAGGAAACCACAATTGAGGTTTTTTTTTAACTTAAAAATTTTTATTTAAGAATTTTTTAAAAAGATTGTATTTATTTAGTTGACAGAGAGAGAGAGAGAGAGAGCGAGCACGCGTGAGCGCGCACGCATGAGCTGGATAAGAGGCAGAGGGAGAGGCAGGCTCTCTACTGAGCAGGGAGCCCAGTGCGGGACTTAATCCCAGACTCCAGGATCATGACCTGAGCCCAGGGCAGATGCCTAACCAACTGAGCCACCTGGGCACCCTGCAGTTGAGTTTTAAATACTACCAAATTCATTAAGTCACAGCACCCATAGCAGTTAGTTGCTCATCAGTCTGATATCATAGAACTTCTTCAGCACTGGGAGAGAATCCTAGACTCAACAACTCTGATTTCTTCCCTTGCTCTGTAGCTGAGTAAGTATAGGTTCAGAGAGAGACCATAATTGGCTAAAGGTTGCACAGCCAGTTAACAGCAAAATTGTGATTCCAATCCAGATGGTGTTGTACTAGAGTCTTTCTGAAAATTTCAAAGATGTAAAATATTATAACCTGTCTGTTTTCCATAATGAAGGTGTGGAATTTAGAGTAACTTGCCTTAATTTAGTCATCAAGCCGGAAGTGAATCCTGTGTCTTCCTAATCTACTATTTATGAACAAAAAAGGTTAGTGTGATATTTTAAGGGATTATTCAATGAACTAGTGTATCAGAGTATTGAGAGGATTTCAAGTTATCATAAAAAAATTATGCTTGGAGCCAAATCAGAAGAGATTAAGTGAATAATTAGGCAAGGATTGAACATAGCAGTTAGAATAAATGAGCAACAAATTTGGCAGTAGGTGATTCATCTGAAGTTTTATTCAGCTAGAGGCAGTTATTCATTTAGGGACAGAGGAGTCCCTGAGTCTCAGTGGAGGAATTGTATGGAATAGTGTTTCTAGCCCTGGTTGCACGATAGAATCACCTGAGGAGCTTTAAATCCAGTCCTGATGCCTAGAACCCACCTCTGACCAATTAGGGCAGAATTTCTAGATGTGGAGCATTTTTTTTTTTTTTTAAAGCTCCTGAGATGATACAAATGTTCAGTCCTAGTTGTGAACCTCTGGTAGGGCTATGCTTCTATATGTACAGGCTTTGGTGCTATTGTTCTGGAACCACAAAGCTGATGGAAATAGGTCTGTAACATCCATGTCCTTAAATCTTACTATTTTTAGTCCTATCAGACCCATTTGGGCCATCTTTGCTCTCAAGTTTCATTTTTGATTTTGTCTTTAAAGTTAAAAAAAAAAAAAGGCATTTGTTATGGGGTTCGACTTTGGTAGTTCCTTGTGTAGATTTTAATTTTTTTATGTGCCACAGAAAGTTCTACGTCAGTATAGCTAAGATGCTCCGTTTTGGCCTTTATATTAAGTCAGGGTTAAAGAGATTGAGGCCCCAAATTGTTCAGATCAGAATAGACTAGCTTTCACCTGTCAATAGTAGCATACTGACCGCTTTTAAGAGGGGAAATCTTACTTAGCAAGAACTCTTGTCAACAAGACTCAGGTTTCAACTCAGGCTGCATGTACCCATCTCTCTGATCTTATCAGCTCAGGTCTCAGTATAATCAGGGGACATGTATTTGAGGGACCAGTGCGAGGCAAAGATGTTTGTTTTGACCTGTTCCCAAATATCCATCCAGTAGATAATAAAATGCAAAGAGGAACTCACTATTTAGATACTACTAATGTTCATACCCAAGTTTGAGGTATGGGCGGGGCTCCCCAGCATTCTGCAGAATGAAGTTATAATGGCAGGTGCGTTGGCTGGATGAATCCTGGAGGGTGGCCTGTAGGGAGATAATTCTCCTGGTTAGGGTGAAGTGTGGGCAGTTATTTCATATTCTCAGTATTGAGGTCTCTAGAAACATTTGCGTGAACTGTCTTGCACACAGGAATTATAAGGTGCCAAAAGTTGGAAGATACGGTGAAACAGGTATGGGCACTGGAGCTACAAATATCTGGGTTAGAATCCTCATTTCACTTCTCATAATTGTGGGGCCTTGGGTGCTAGCAACAACTTCTCAGAACCTCAGTTTCCCCATCTATAAAATGGAGACAATGAAAATAATAATAATAATAATAGTTTACTCTTAGGATTGTGTGACTTTAAAATAATCTTAGAAATAAGGAACTCAGAAATAATGAACAGGGACACCTGGGTGGCTCTGTCGGTTAAACATTTCCGCTCAGGTCATGACGTCAAGGTCATGAGATCCAGCCTGCATTGGGTTCTGAGCTTAGCAGGGAGTTTGCTTAAGATTCTCTCTCCATTTCCCTCTGCCCCCTCCTGCTTGCACATGTGTGTGCGCTTGCTCTTTGCAAATAAGTCTTAAAAAAAAAAAAAAAGCTATAACAGACGGGAGGCATGTAGGTCCTGCATACAGTGGTCACTGCTCCAGTGATCATCAGTTTGGTCGATGTGAAAGCTGGAAAGAGCTGAGAGCTTGAAACATGGGGATGGGCAAGAACACCAACTCTGAAAGATCATTTGGAAGGAACTAATTCTATGTCACAAAGCTGGGTATGGATTTTTCCCTTTAAAAGTTTGTCCTGCTATCTTTAGGGGAACAGATACATACACACATGCATGGGCACATGTATATAAAACATTTCTCCTGCCCTCAAAACTTTAGCTCAACTCATTTTTTGGGAAGAGGTCTCACTACCTAGCTTGGTGTTGGACATGGCTTTGTTCCAGGGTATACAGTTCAGCCTCAGTCTGCTTGTCCTATTTAGGAATCATTCTAGAGACTTCTATCAGGAAGAGGCCATGGCAGGTTCTAAGGAATGCCCTAGAAGAAGGAACAAGTTGACTCTCCTCCCATATTATTGTGGATGAGAGGTCGCTGATGATCTTAAAGTTATGCTAAAAGAAAAAGACAGAAATGTTTAGCAAATGAAACCAAATAACTCTAAACCCAGTAACTCTTACACCAGACATGATACTAACCCTAAAATAAATAGTATTTTGTCTTTCCTTATCAAAGGTAAGACCAGTTTTAGCAGTTCTGGTCTGCACTAGAGAGGATTGGGGTTTGTCATACCTCAGGAAATTGCAGTCTGGCTTTTAGGAAATTCCAGGAGGAGTACCAGAACAAGTCAAGAGCTTTACAGTGGCTCAAACATTGTGGTTGTGGTATAAGAAAGTGGGTAATTTTGAACACATGGGGCATTATTAAATGAAATAATAGTATAGAGCACAGGGCCTGCATATAACAAGCACTACGTTGTTTACAACTTTTATCATTGTGTTTAGGCCTTTATATGTTCTGGGAGGTAGTCTCTGTATTTGACCAGTATTATCTCTTTTAATTCTTGCAACAACTCTGTTGTATACTAGTATCATGGGACCCAGAGAAGTTAAGTAACTTACCCAGGGTCACATAGCTATAGGTGTTCAAACTAGTTCATTCTCCAATTCATTTATTCAAGCAATACTTACTGAGTACTTGTTGCATAGCAGGCTCTGTCAGGAACTAGGCATAACGCAGTCCTTCCCCCAATGAGATTATGATTCAGATGGACTGGGCCATACATGAAGAAATAAACATATGTTTTGTGGTGGTTAATGTTGTGGAGGAAACAAATAGGGAAGGGGAAGGGGATGCTATAGGACAGGGTAGGGGGTATGTTTCATGCAGGGATAGAGGAAGGCCTTTACTCCCACATATCTCGAGTGGGTTGTGATGGCACTTAGATGCTTGAGAGTTAGGACCTAAGCTGTGTATCTCTTTCATGGCTGCCTCCCACGGAGAGTTTCTGTGTACCAGGCGGGACCTTGTGAGGTGGCAATGTGGATACATGTTAGGGTTGAAGCTGATAGTGGCTCAAATCAGATAGGATATTTTCTTTATATGTCACCTCCTGAATTAACTGGCAGGGTGCTTTGCTCTGTGAGGTCGACCAAGGATCCGGATCCCTTTATTTTGTGACTTCTGCAGCTCCTGAAATGTTGTCTCTATCTATATGTTCATCAACACCAAGTTTCATTCCTGTTTGAGGGGATGAGGCAAGGAACAGTGGGGGACAGTGAGTTCCTTTTTCAGGGTGAGATGGAGAGGTTGCCCACGTCAGTTGTTCCCTGTCCCATTGGTTATTGGGTCATGGGTTAGGCGTGCACAGACTCTGGAATCAGACTTTTGGGGTTCATGTCCTAGCTCTGCCACTTGGTCGAGTGATTTAAACCTCTCTGTTTCCTCATCCATAAAATGGACATGATGAAATCGTACCTAGTTCATAGGATGAGGATTAAAGGTGTTAATTTTTAGAGTACCCAGAACAGTGCCTGGCAGATAATAAGCAATTATGTACATAATTGGCACCCCAGGCTGCAAGGAAAACTGGGGAATGCAGTTTTGAGCTGAGCAGCCCAGTATCTTGTCCAATAAAGCTCAGCAGGGTTTTTGTTTCTAAAACAAGGAAGAGGGAGATGTATAAGGGATATTATGATGATATAATTTGCATCTAAAATGGGAGACTTTTGCCAGTGAAATGATGCCACCATTGATAATGACACTGATAACAACAGTGAGATCACAGCCATAGAAAAGAACTGTCCTGGGAAAACTGGTGTTTGGGGTACCTCATCACAGAGGGAGGCGGTTATAACTCACTCCACCACAGCATGTCTGATTGACTTATTTCACAGCTTTTTAAATTAAAAATTACAATCTGAGAAGCTGACTTCTGTTTTCAGGAATAGGCAGAGGGGTAGGTGGAGGGGACATTAAGTATTAGCCCCATTTAAATAAAACTCCAAACTACCCGACCTCTTGGAAAAGTATAAAGTTTCTTTAACAAAAGAAACTTTGGTTAAGCATGCAGTAGAAATCAATACTGACAAGGTATTCACAGTGCCTAGCACTCTGCTGGGTGCATTAGGGAAAAGGAAAAAAAGAGAAAGCACTCTTGGTGTTTTTGGTTTCTGGTGGAAAGAATAGTCTTGATTGGTTTGCGATTTGCTTTGGAGAGTAGACCTAAATATCAGCCTACAAATCAACCATTTCTCAAGTATGAGCATCTTTATTTATTTCATCGCCACCTTTTAAAGTTATCTTTAGTATTGGCAAACGGATTCCTAACAGGTTTCAAAAGCTCTACCTTTTGCCAAGTTATTCTGAAGTGTTCTTAGACTCTAAAGAAAAATTAGCCTTGCTTTGGGACTCAGAGAGAGAGGAGCCTTCACTAGGTAATAAATAATGGATCCAGGCTGGAAAGGGAGGTGACCACCTACAGTGTGAGCCACAGAGAATTCGAAAACCTCCTTGAAGATGTCAACCAGCCTGAATTTTCTTTTTCTGTCTGAGAGAACTAATATGTTGTGGCAGATAAGGAGACACAAATGAGAAATGAATAGTAACTCCAGGTTCCTAACAACATAAGAAAATGTGATTAAAAAAGTGGGGCTGATAAGAGGAAAAAGCATAGCCAACCGTAAAAATCCATCCTCCACCTTACATATCCCCAACAAATAAACCAATGCATTTCAGCAAATGGTAAATAATGCCTAAAATGGCAGAAGCTAGAGTTGAGAAAATAAGAACCAGGTGTTGGAAAGAAGCAAAATCAAAAAGAGCATACATTTTCCGTCAACAATCCCCACCATAAATCGTAGCAATGCCACCATCACGACCTGGAGCCCGCAGGGAAGAGACTGTTGTAAAAATGATAAATCAGAATCACTACACACCAGGTCTTGATAAAACAAAGAAAGTTGATTCCTGGGTCTGAGATACACACACACACACACACACACACACACACACACACACACACACACACGCAATTGCAGAGGAACAAAGCTTGATCAGCGAAGGGCCCAAATGTGAGAAAATGCAAAGTTTGGAATCTGGTGGCTGCTTAACATTCAAGCGGAGCCGAATGCTGAATAACACAGTGGGAACTGATGACTCAGTGGCATCCGGCTGCAGCGAAGTAGAGATATATTACAAATTTCTTGCAAGAACAGAACAATATATATGCCAGTGACTGTTCATCACATTTTTATGTATTCTTCATATCTGGAAACAAAAGAGAATATACTGTCTCTACCACCTTCATAAAATTGGGTTAACGTATTTTCTGGGATTTTGTTGTTTTATTCCTTTCAAGAAGCAACACTCCCTTTAAGAAAAAGGTTCATGTGTAAAAATGAACTATTGCTGGTGCACTTCTTTTTTTTAAGATTTTATTTATTTATTTGACAGAGAGAGATCACAAGTAGGCAGAGAGGCAGGCAGAGAGAGAGGAAGGGAAGCAGGCTCCCTGCTGAGCAGAGAGCCCAACGTGGGACTCGATCCCAGGACCCTGAGATCATGACCCGAGCCGAAGGCAGCGGCTTAACCCACTGAGCCACCCAGGCACCCCTGCTGGTGCACTTCTTAAATGATTGCCCTAACTGCACTCCTGATAGAGCCCCCCCGAGTCTGCAGATTTTCATGTTTGTGTGTGCTGTGCAGGGTGTGTGTGTAGGAGGCAGGGTGGGAGAGATGGTGGAGTGACTGAGGGGCCAGAGAGGCTGAAATCACATTGAAGGTGTCTCAATCAGACTGCGATACTGGATCTCCAAAGCACTGGTGGTTGCTCTGGGGGACTCCCAGGGACTGTTTAGTAAGTCAGCAAGGTTTCTAGAAGGGAAGATGGGAGATCCGAGTGTAGAAATTTCTAAGGTTTTAAGTGAAAACACAGTAATCACAAGGAGTTTTAGACAAAGTGCTTACTTAGCTCAGAGTCCTCTGACTCTAGTCCATGACACTGAGTCCATGAAGGGGTTGGGACTATGGTTGTCTTTGGCCTTCTGTTTTCCTAGCTGGCTTTACCTGGGAGTTGGTGATCCATACCTAGTAGCTTGGGATGGCCATTCTAAGATATAGATTTTTATCTGATGACTTCTGTCTCCATGTCCTTTTGACCGTTGTTTGGCCTAAGAGCAATGGTTCTCAAATTGTGGTCCCTGGACCTAATAGCATTAGCCTCACCTGGCGGGGGGGTTACTTGTTAGGAATGCAGATTCTCAGGTTTCATCCCAGACCTGCTGAATCGGAAATACAGGGTACGGGGTATCTCAGCAGGATGGGTTTTAACAAGTTCTCCTGCAGATTAAAGTTTATAACATCAGTCAAGGGGAAGTGGGCTAACAATTGCCAAGGGCCTCAATGTGATTACTAAGCTAGACTTGTGGTATTCGTTGTCATACAGTCATGCTTGAGTTTATACAGGATCATCCCCATTTTAAGGATGAAAACAGATAGACTCAGGATTTCAAGAATGTGCTCAAGATCATGTGACCAGCTGAATGGCAGAGTGAGGATCATGACCTTAGTTCCTTCTGATCCAAAACTTGTTCTTTCTACTCTACCGTGATGATGAGCTGTGGCTCGACATCGGCTCCCAACTGGTACAGAATGGAGCCCAGTTAGTTCTTTAGCATCTGTAGAATTTATGACCTCTTCACAAGTAGATTGACACAACTCTTTGTTAGGCTGTACTGCTCTATGGGTTTTATTTTCATGTGATTCAAAACTTACAATCTTTTATGTGGAAGGGTTGGACCCATGAACATTTTAGTAGTTCTCTGAATGAAGGTCAAAGTAAGCAGAGAATGAGAGGTAGAAAATGTGTAGAAAATGATGGAGAACACATGTATTGGGAACTGGGAGGCTTGGGTTTGAGTCTGTAGTTCAGTGGCCATGTGACTAAGCCACCTAATTTCTCTGAAGCTCAGTATACTCTCACCTCTGTAAAATGGGCAGAGAGTTTTGTCTCTCTCAGAGGTTATGGAGAGGGTCAAATGATATAAGGTAGAGGACAATGTCTTGGAATTCCCCAGTGTCCTTGAAACTTAGAATCAAATTATTGTTGATATAATGAGGAGACAAGGATTAAAAATAAAGTTAACTACATCCAGTATCAGGGATGCGCTCTCTCTGCTTTGGATCACTTCTGTGGTAGAGATAAGGAACCTCATGAGGCAGTCAGTATCTTTATTATAAGTGTATCTTTGACAGATAAATTAATTATTCTCAGGCACAGTGCCAATCCTCATAAATAATGCCTACGGCACCGGAAGAGGCTTGGGAATATGTGTGATGAGGAGTGATAGAGCCTGCGAAAAATGGTCAGGTTTGCCCGTGGTGAGAGTGGCACGTAAACTATGCCAGATCGGGGAATATCCAATTTAAAAGAGAGGCTGGAGATCTGAGATAGGACTCAGAAAATGGGAGAACAAGTCTGGCAGATCTGAAGTGCTGACAGACAGGTAGTTTTTAGGGATGGTCCGGTAACCTACAGCAAAGACTCAGTTGTGGGGAAATTCTACATCTTCTTCATGCAGACAAACCCTGACTCTAAATTTGAACTCTTCTTTATCTCTCTCTCCCTCCTTCCCTCTCTCTCTCTCTCTCTCTCTTTTATTTGCCTTTTTCAGTAAATGTTAAGTACTGTAATGGAATTTTTATCATTACAGATACTTCATGTAAGGTACTGAGATAGACATTACATGTTTACTCCACCATTTAATCTTTAGAACAACCTCAACATTTTGGTTCTTTTATTCCCGTTTTGCAGAGGAAATACTGAGGCCCACGATGGTTAAACAGTTTGCCAAGAAGACATAGTAAGTGGCAGAGTTACAGCCAGGACAGTGGGCTGTCAGGGCTCAGTCCAGTCTTCACCCCCCCCATCCCTGCTGCTGAGCTCTGGACATCCAAGTGGTCACAGTTGTAGAGACAGGATCCAGCCTGTGCAGCTCTGATGGCAGCTCTTGGTGTCTGAAGTGCCTCCGAATCTCATTTTGAGGGTTTCCCAGGTGCCTTGAAGTCTTGACAATCCCTCTCCGAGCTGGCTGACTGGCTTTATGTATCAACCCACCCACCACCCCACAATCCGTGCTCTGTTCATTGTGAATTTCTCTTCCCCCCTCAAACACCATGCACCTTTCGACTCTGGTCAGCAGTTTTTCAGTATGTGAACCTGAGATCTACCTGCTCATTAAAGATACAGACTTCTGATCTCTGTTTTAGACCAGCAGAACCAGAATCTGAGAGTGAGGACCAGCAATTGCATCTTAAGACAACCCCTCCCCTCGTGATCACTTTGAACATGAAAGGCTGAGAACCACTGGTCTGCCTTTGTAAGTGCTGTGCTGCCTCCTTAGAATGCCTCTCTTGCATTTCTTTCTGCCCCTCTGCCTTTTCTACCACATGGGTATCTTCAAGTGCTACCTTGATGGTGCCTCTTTTGTGAAATATTCTTGGTTCTACCATAGTGTAGTTATCAATCTCTACTTTTGTTCTCCCCATTGATTTGTTTCTGTCTCTATTAGAACATCTTGTAGTGTACTTAAAATACATCTCTGTTCTCTCTACTGTGTGTTTTTTTCAGAGCAGGGACTGTGCCCTGTTTATTCTCATTCTTCTCCCCAGTGTTTTGCACAGTGCCTGACATCAAGTGGTACCCACCCACTGTTTGTAGGCAGGAAGACAGGATGCAGCTGTCTTGTTCTCTGAAAAAACTTGGGAAGTGGGCAAGTACAAAAACTGGGATCAAGTTATCCAACGTAGGGCACAAAGGCTGGGAACTTGCCCCATTCTAATGGGGAAGGCTAACATTCAGCTTCGAAAGCCCGAGGAAAAGTCACTGTTAGCTACCAGCTTAGGACTCTTAAAATTCCTCATTGCTTGAATCAAGAATTGTTCTCAGACCTACAAGTGGGGGTCATCTGCACCAGGTGATTTTCAGATGCTGGGGAAGAGGAGAGTCTCATGCAGACCATTACTTCAGCTTCTATGGATTAAGTTTGTGATGGTCAGTGCTCTGAGATCTGAATGTGGGAAGCTTTGACAGTTGTTATCGACTGAGGGGAGTGTTGTTTCAAATGTGGAGACACCACCAAGCTATTTTGCTCTGAAAGGATTGGGAAAGTCCCTTAATCACATTTTAGCTGGAACTGTCATTGTCCTGCTGGTGTTTGTGACTTGCAGCCTTTTAAGAAGTATCTTTTTGATTTTAACCAGGGTTGCACAGTTGTGTGAATGCCCCAATGGAGACTTAATATGACAGCTTCTAGGACCATGAGCTGGCTAGATCCCGTGGTTCCAATTCTCCAGCAGCTCCTCCTTTTGACCAGGACTAGGAAATGAGCCTCTGAAATGGTGTCTGGATAAGGAGGAAAGGCCACTCATTCTTTTTAAACCTTTTTATTTTTATTCAGTCACTTCATTTTCAGAGTCTTCTTTTTTATTGAATTTACCATGTTATAAATTCACCTATAGCAATTTAGATGGAAGAAAAATTAAGGTTTGCATTCTTTTTTTAAAATTACTTTTGTTTACCTGAAACCAAAAAAGAGAGACTACTAAAGATTATCTTGTATCAGTCAAGTTTCAACAGCAAATGCTAGAAAGTACCAGTGAGAGCAAGAGCATTCCTATTCCTGGGCAATTTGTTTCTGTTCCTGTTGGCCTGCATATGTTCTAAGACTTTCCAGGGTGGTTGTTTCTATTTAAGGCACATCGTCTGTGGAATTCCGAAATACAAACCAGGTCTTTGAAATTTTTGATAAAGCTCAGTTCTTAATAATAGGACGGCTTCAAATGCCCTCCTAGCCACTTGGCCATCTGTAAATAAATGAAGTTCAATGAGGAAAATCGCATAAGGAAGCCGTTTTGGTTACCATTTCCATTTTGTTTATCACATCATTAGGTTTCAAGATGACAGATATGGAAAGAGTGTGAGAACACTTAAAAAAAAATTACCATTTGAAGCTTGGATTTGAGTTCAAACACTTAATCTAAAGGAGACTTGCGATTCGAATGTGAGTTATTTATTGTCTTTGTCAGTTTACAGAATTTAAATTTATGTTGGGATGAAGCAAATTCAAGGCTACGTTTGAACAACCATGGTGTACATTCTGCTTTTTGAATTACTTATTCTTCAAGTAGAAGCTCTTACAGACTCTGTTTGAGGCCATGGGCACTAGTCCTGGGTAGACATGGATATTATAATCAAGATTATTATTGTATCCTGATGTCCTCCTGGATGTTTGCCTGATCATCAGGCTGCATTTATACCACCTGAAATGGAAGTAATTCTAATTTATAGCTCAAAATGTGGCTGACTAAGCCAAATGGCGAACCTTTCATTATTTCAGTTTTATGGGTCGTGTCTCAAGGGGTTTGGTTCAAAAAAAGGACTGCTGCTCAAAAGGAGAAAGTCTTGTTTGTACGAGGCGGAAGGCACGGAGGCAACAAGTTAGGGTATTTCCAGCCACTGTGTTGAGCAGACCATTTGGTGCTGCTGCCCCATCGGTATATAGACACCTAAATATGTACACTGGACATGCATGGACAGACAGACACGCTAAAGGATAGGCAGACACATGACACAAGCTAGCAGAGACCTGCAGGGGAAGAGAAAGGGACTACACTCCCCGGGGGAGTAAGGCTGCGGTCCAGAGCCCTGAGCTCTTTCCTTGCCCTCTCTCACACATCTTTGCCCTGTGCTGGCGGCAGTGCTGCCCACACGTGAGGGGACAGGAGAGAGCAGTGCATGAGCGTGTGTGAGTCTGAGTGTTGTGTCTGTGTCTTCCTTGACAATGCGGCACTCAGAGCTTTATTCAGTCTCTGACACAATGTGGCCTCTGTAGAAAAGATATTAGGAACAAAAAACAAGCTCAGAGATTCAGAAGCAGGCTGCCAGAATTATTAAGAAAAACATTAAGATGATGCCATTAAAAACATATGGGGATTCTATAAAGCTCTGAAAAGAAAATGTTTAATTATGCGCCGTATGCAAAAGCCATCACGTTTAGATTAATACTAAAGACTGAAACTGCGTGGGGCTTAAGTGGTCCGCAGTGATGCATCAATCTTTTTACTCCTTTAAAAATAATGTTTTTCTTTCGCTGATGACAAATACCTTTCAAACTGTTGAGATCATGCTGCTATAGTGATGCATGGAGTTTAGTGAAGTCCAAAGTTACTAACAAAAGTTTCCAAATTAACTTTTCAAGGTCCTTGAGTTAGATTTCTTTCCTTTCCTTTTCTCCCCTACAATTCTCACTCATTTCCCGCCCCACAGGAGTGCCCCTTCCCTCTCTCTAGCACACAGAGGTTGCCTATCCTGGTGGGTTGGTTAGAAATACTTGGTTTTGAGAAGGTTTCCCATTTTAAGACACTGTAATGACTCATTGCCGAACCTTTAAGTGTTAATCGTTTCAAGGATTTTGATTTCCATTCTCAGTAGCTCACTCTAGAAGCCTTAAGACGTGCAGAGCTCTTGTCCCTTTTAAATAAATATGAAGACTCTTTTCTTTCATCTGAATCTGCTGTGTTTTAGAATCACCATCATTTCCTTTAGGTGAAGAATCATGATTTTCTTTGGCTTTGTATGTGGGTGAGGAGTGCCACAAAGAAAAAAAAAGTCAAACTTCTAGCTAGTAGAGCTTCTGAATGAGTATACTGGATGTAGTCTGAGTTAACAGAAGTCAGAATTGCACAAAGTGACTTGACTTTAGTTACTTGATTACTGCCCTCACTTTTATATTCACACAAGTCTGAATCTAGGAAAGGTGCACATGTGGCTTCTCAAAATTAAAAAAAAAAGTGTATGGATTTAGAAAACGATATAAGCAGGATATATTTTTCTGAAAATCTTCACTCACCTTAAGAAGGTCGGAATGTATTCTGTTGGTACTAGTTCACCATAGGGAATTTTATGGACTTAAACACTTGGGATTTTGATCCCCATTTATTGGGGTAGGCTTCTTTAAGTAAACATGTGGCTTATGAATCAGTGGACAGATTTGTTACTCATACTTGAATGTGTCAAAACATTTTCTGAAGTGTCAGTCAGGCTTGCTGCAATAAAAATATAAAACTCCCCCCATGTCTGTCATTTTCTATATTACATATATGATTGAAAATTACAAATTACCCAGCCTGCAATTATTTTTAATAAAGGTGGCAGGCTTTAGGAACCTGACTGGCTTACTCAAATGCCTGTCTGGAAACAGGCTCACCCACTGTCCGTGTCAGACTCTGGATTCAGGTACATCGAAGCCTGCAGGAGTGATTTTGTATATGATTTGCTTTTTGATTATAGAATCCTGAGTCAGCCATTGTTTCAAGGTTTTCCTCCTGTGTATTTGTTTTTGTGTGAGAAACTTTTTACTTCGGTTGGTTAATAGCCAGATACTTTTTACAAAAAGCCACCTGTTCCTGAGTTTACACAGGATATGTTGGATTTATGTAATACAATAGGATCAATTTAATTACGCTTTTCCTTAAGTACAATGCTACCTGGAATTACTTCACTACCTGATACAGGCTTACTCTTTGGAGACCAAAAAAACCCTACACTAGCCCTGACTTAAGTTAGCCTTAAGGTATTTCATTACCCCAATTTCTTCTAATATGCATTAAAGGCTATATACTTTCCCTATGAAGAAATGGCTGTTGTGAACTCCCCACAGTCCTTGTTATTTACAATGTTTCAAAGCTTTAGAATTACTACAAAAGATTTACTCATATAGCAGAGCATGTAAAATTTAAAATCAATAAAGTATATAAATTTTGCTTGTCTCCTTGAATTGATTCCCTACTCTAATAGCTCAATACTGTAATACTATATACTTTTTTATTTCCAATGTCATTACCCAATAATAATCTCTGGACTTTCTTGCCACAGTGCTGGGGCAGTTTGGAATTTCTGACAATATTCTTCACAGACAGTTGTCACAGGCAATTGTTACTCCTCACACAGCTTCTAAAAATGAATAAACACATGAGAAATATTAGTTTGGTTCTGTGATATTAGAAACTCAACTAATTTCTTTTGACGTGGTAAATGTGGCTGAGCATTTGATTTTGTGGGAGAATAGAGAAAGATTTGAATTAGGAATGTCTTAGCAGTGGTAGATTAATCCCATAAATGTCTTTTTTTTTTTTTTTTAACAAGAGGTATGAGGTTCAGTTTTCTGTGATTTTCTGACAAGAGTTCTTATGACCATTGCTTTACTTGAAGTTAGAAGATAAGGCACATACAAGAGGGACCTAATGTGGGAGAGTTTGACATTTTCTGGCAATACTTAGTTTTTTATTCTCTATGTGTATTCACAAGGACAAATTCGACCTCATTTCAGAAGTTGCTAGTATTTTGCAGAGTGCAACACAGCTCTCCTTACTTGATTTAGAAATATAGTCCTCGGCAAAAGGAAGCACGTGAGGTAGGGAACAATTACCTTTAAATTCACTAGTATAGTTCTTGCTTAAATCATGGCGGTATCTGGGTCCCAGAGCAAAAAGGGTTGAGCTGACCTTGGTTTCTTGAAATGCAAAATGTCGTCAAATCCAAACATGCCCGTGAAATCTAAACTCGCTTTCATTTCTTAATGGCCACTCTCAGACTATAAAGAACACAGACAGAGGATTGCTTACTTAGGCATGAAAACAGAAAAGGGTGTCCATGCTTCGCGCCAGGTATTTTTGCTTGCTAAAGCAGTGCTTTCTAGCCAATCTCTTAAATTCTTCCTTCTCTTATGTTTGTTTAGTGTAGTGATTGACAGAACCCTCTACAAAAAAAATGCCAGAGGATCTTAATTTGAATCCCAGTGCTTTGACTTTGCTTTGTAACTGTGTGCAGTGCTTTAACTTAGAGTCTACACTCATAAAGGAGGATTAAGGACTTTGGTCCTACCTCACAGAGACATTGTAAAGTAAGCACAGGACAATCTGCAGGGCCCTGTACATGTTAAAAAGTTCAGATTCTGCGTCCCCATATTCCTTTCCACCTGAGCTAACATTTAGCTCTAAGATGGAAATTCCTCATAGATAGCTTTAGAGATTGGATTGCCAGATAAAATACAGAATGCCTGGTCAAATTTGAATTTCGGATAGACAACGTGTATGTATTTGTATAAACATTTGTAATGTGCATATAATATTTGTTGCTTAGCTCAGATTCAGATTTGCCTGGGGGCCCTGAATTTTTCTTTGCTAACCTAGTAATCTTCCTGAAGTGTTCTGGCTGGAATATTTTCTTAGATATTTGTGTAGATAACAGACTAAAGAAGCTTGGGAGTGGGTACATAGGGGACCTTCATGCTTCCAGATTAATGGCTAAGGACTTCACCCAGTGTGGTAGCTGCAAGTATTTGGTCATCTGTTAAGCAGATTTGTAGTACAGAACTCAGTATCTGATCTGCAGAAGGGCAAATTGAGCCTGGTTCTTCCTTCTCTCCCGAGGGAAATTGTCTCCCTCGGGAGAGAGGGGAATTACCTGCAGTGCTGAGTGTTGATGGTGAATTTTCCCTGGAATGCCATTGCTCTACACTGATCATTCCTGAGGATTATCTTTTCTCCAATCTGTAAGAACCAGGTTGTAAAATCTAGAGAAAGAACAAGACCTCTCTTTAGAGGACAGAGGCACTTTCCAAGACCAGCACCCAGGTGTTTGTGTGGTCCCTGCTGGGGTTTTGTCCGGGACTGTCTGGAAAGGCAGATTGCTTTTGGAGTCCTTTCTACTTAGTATACTCACCATCAAATTTTGTTTTTAATTATCTGTTTAAAAAAGATAAAGGAGCTCAGCTAGGCTGATTTTAATTTTAATTTTTTAGAGTGATGGCCACTTAAAAAATTATCTATAATATGATGTCATACTTGTCTCTTGACATCTCTTATGCTGGAAAAGTCTTGCAGCTAATCAGGGTTCTTTACATTTAAATCTTCAAATGCTGGATCTGGCGCTAAATAGAGGATCTTTACAAGTACATAAGAGTTGGGTAATTTGTGTACTTCAATTACTGAGAACACTCACTATTTCAGAGCACTAATAAAATCTGGCCAAGTCTAGGTAGTTGTCACACATATCTGAAGAAGATTGATTGCATTATCGTAAGTTTTCTTTTTAAATTTCTTCTGCCACAATGGTTTCTACCAGCTACATCTATACTTTATACTATTACCATACTTTTTTTCCTTGCATTCACATCAATATGATCACATATGATTTCCAAATGCCCAGGACTAAGATACCTGGAAATTTTAGAAGGACCTAATTTGCTTTTCTGGGGTCACCTAGACCACATTGGCTACTGTACTTTGGAGCAGTAGGTTTGGTCCCTGTAAACCAAGACAGATGTTACTCAGTCTATCATAATGTAAATAATAAGCCTAATTAAGATGCAGAATTTTTACAAACTCCACATACCCTCCAGAAGACAATCTAAAGTTCTGACTGACAT
The DNA here is from genome assembly GCF_009829155.1 of Mustela erminea. Lineage (NCBI taxonomy): Eukaryota > Metazoa > Chordata > Mammalia > Carnivora > Mustelidae > Mustela > Mustela erminea. Next base: position 127,030,649 of record NC_045614.1, read on the forward strand.
GTGGAATGTGGTGGCCCCATCTACAGCTGACCCTTTGGTCCCTTAAGAAGAGAAACTGAAGCTCATTAAGGTCATAGACTGATCTTACTCATCTTTGCATTGTATCTATTTGGCAAATATTTTTTAATAAGTTTGCCATGAGAAGAATGAAAATGGAAATGTGTAATTGAGTTAGGTTGCCACTTGCCCTTCAACATGGAAATGCTAAAACTTTTACTCAAATGACTTTTATAAAGCAAAGATATTAAGGTCCTATATGGAGCAGTGGTTTTCAAACTTGAGCGTGTATCTAAGTCCCTTGAGCTCTTGTTAAACCCCAGATTCCTGGGTCTCACCCAGAGAGTTTCTGATTTAGTAGGTCTGGAAGTGTCTGAAAATTTGCATCTCTAACGAACTTCTGTGTGATACCAGTGCTACACCAGTCTGAACCACTCATCTCAGAGCATCAATCTGCATACTCTGGAGTACTAAGAGAGTTGGAGGTGTGTGAGAACATTTTGGGTGACCAGCTTACTCACACGAGGACTTCCAGGTCTCTCTTCCAATGAAAAGTTATATGTTCATGGGCTTTGGTTTTCTTATCCTTGGAAATGGACAACAAAAAGTACAGGAGTTCCTTCCTTTAGAACAAGAGATTATCATGTTCAAATCACAATGGGCATTCACAAAGTACTCCTTAAGGGGTAGGCATACAAAAATAATCAAAACACATATACTGAGCTTGAGGATTTCAAAGCACATTGTCTCAAGAAATGTTAGGGCAGTGGGCAAAACATATGTTATGGACAAAGATGTAATACTGCTGTTTTTGACTGTCTGCCCCCAAGGACTCCAGAACCAACCAGCCTAGACCTTCGCCAGTCTTTCCTGTGGTAAGGATCTCTGGTCCCCTGTCTCATCCTTCTAGCCCCATCCACATTTTAGACTTAACTCCATGGTCTCTGTGATGCTTATTCAATAAAAAATAACAATGACCCATATTATCCTTCCCATTTATGGAACTTTATCTATTGCCAGACTCTGTGTATATGCCTTGCTTGTTACAGCAATTCAGAAAGGTAGGCGATTTTATCCCTGTTGAACATATGAGTAAACTGAAGCTCAGAGAGATTAAATATCTGGGCCAGAGTCACACAACTTAGATAGGTTTTACAGCTGTGATTTGAAGGCCATCTTGCTGCACTTCTAAGCCACAAGACGACATATTCTTTCCACTTTTCTACACATTTTTGATTATTTTTTAAATTAGGATTTTAGATTTTTATGAAATGGCCAGTTGCTAAATACATAACTTTTAGATAGTGACCCATGTTCCTGTTTAACTAAATGGAAGAAGAAAGATAGAAGAACCAAAATGAAGAATGAGAGAATTCTAGAACTTTTAGCAGATAATGACATTTTATGTTTGAGAACATATGTGCTTACCAGAGTGCTTTTGTATTAACGACCTGGCTTGTGTCTCAAAACCCTCCAAGGTAAGATTTTTCTTAACATTGTTAGATTGGAAAAATGTAGCCTCCACCCTCCTTTTATAGGAAATTGAATCTTAGAAAGGTTGTTGCTTGGAGAAGCAGTGGACCCTGGATCAGACCTCAGACCCCATGGTGCCCATTTCACTGTAGCGGAAGGCTAAGGAAGAGGAGGTTGGGAAGAGTACAGGGTTGGGGAGATGAGTTTATTGATCTGGACACTCGTGTTTGCAAAAGACAGAAATTGAATTTCAGTTTGCTTAAAAGAAAAGACAAAGGCAGAGATTTTGCTGGAGCAGGTAACTGAGAAGTTGAGGGCAGGTGCTAAACCAGGGATTTAACAATGTCACTGTGGTTCAGGCTCTTTCCATCTCTCTTTTGCTTTCCTCTATGTTGGCTTCATTTTCAGGTTATCTCCCTTCTTATTGTGATTCCAGGAAGCTCTCAGTAGCAAGAAAAGCTCTTCTTTTTCCCAATGTTCCCCATTAATGTCCCGAATGCAGACTTTGGCCTGGCTTGGGCCATGTGCCTGACCTTAAACCAGCTGCTGCAGCCAAGGGATGAAATGATCCTATTGGTTAGGCCTGGATCAAATGCTCTTTTTTTTTTGTAGTCTGGTGTGAAAGAGAATGGAGCCCACCTCATCGGAGCAATAGGTCTATGATTGGGAGAAGGAGACAGCAGCTGTTCCTGGAAAACCAGAAAATGGATGGTGAGCAGTCAAAAAATGAGTGTCCACTTCAGGGAAAAAAATGGGCAGGGAAAAAAATGGGAAAAAAAAATAGGCAGAGGAGTTTTCCCAAGACTTTGCTTTTTAAAATCCAAGTAGCCTTGGATTTTTTCACCCAGTTTAGCAGGTGTTGGGGGCAAGAAGCCATGTTGGTTTTCTCCTCCTTTCCCCATCTTTCCTTATGATGGGCTCTTCATACAAGTGGAATCTGTCAAGAGCTAGGACTGAGCTGGTGTTTCACTTGGTATCACAGCCATACTGTTTTCTGTGTAGAACTACTTTGTATTCTTGACATTGGAGAGTAGTGATTTACCAGTTAATTTGGTTGCAACTCTACATAGCTGTGCTTTCACACACTGTTTTGTGTGTTTAGATGGTTTCCATTCTTCCTGTGCTTCTGTGTCAGAGTTCATGTGGCTTTGATAAGTCTCACATTCAGTGTTTCATGGATTAAGTGATTGAGATCCTCACAAATCAGGAGCACGTTATCCATTTTCTCATCTGTAAAATGAAGGGCTGGGTGAGATACATTCTAAGATTTAAGCAAAGTCTAGCATAACAGGATTCTATGATTTTAAAATTCAGGTTAGTTCATAGCAGTTATTTTAAAAAAAACTAGACAAACATTTTTCTACTTTTCTTTTTAAGATGAGCCTTGATTCTACCTTAAGAGAAGTATTTGTGTTTATTAAAAAATTTTTTTTATTAATTGTGGCAAGGAAACAGAAAAAAGTCATAATTTTGTCAGTCTGGCTGTCAAGTTTAAGATGGAGCCATTCCTAGAGTTGAGGATGTCTATTAAATGTGAAGCTGGCAAGGGGAAAAAAAAAACCAGTAGAGAGTAAAATATAGTACATATGTATTTCTATATCCAGGGATTTGAATTTATGGGCTCAGATTGCTATTTCAACTTGGTGACCAGACTCAACAATGAATCCAGTTGCCAGAATTGGAGGTTAGGTCCAGAAACCCAGGAAAAATGCTTTTAAGCTTTATTTTTAAAAGCATTCTCTTGGGGTTGCTTTTGGATTACTGACATCTTACTGTCTTCTCCTCCTTGCCCCTAGGAATCTAGGCTTCTTGCAATTAAATTGGAGGACACCATGACTCACTTGTCAGTTGTTTTCTTATGATAATTTTAATTAAATAGCTATGTATGATTTGATGTTCAGTGTCTTAATTCTCTGTTGGAATGTAAACTTGAGGACAAGGACTATTTCGGTGTTTTGTTTGCTGCTGTTGTTGTTGAATTTATAGTATCAGGCATAGGGCCTGACTGAATCCATGTATGGAAATCCTTGGATTCACATTGGGTTCTAATTGTTTTGGGAATGTCTTTATGAGAAGCAGCTTCCATCACTTATGGCTTAGGTGTTCTTCTACTATAATATCTTGAAAATAACAGTAACTCTAGATTTTCTTGTTTAACAGAGTTCTGAAAAACTTTGGGGTTCAGAGAGTATTTTAGGTTGATTGAAGAGAGAGAAAGAATTTATTTGTATAAGCCTTAGAAGTCACTTCCTCCTCTAGATAACTGTCCGGGGACAAGTTAGCAATATCTTTCTCCCCACATCCCCATAAATGTCTACATGCTTCGGTGCATGTGGGGTAAGTCTTCACAAAACTCAGAGATACAATCTGCCTAAAAGTAGTAGCAACATTAGCATGCTTGGGTACATCCATTGCCTTATACATGAAACTAAAGGTTCAGGAACCCAGCTATTGGTAATTTCCTGCTGAAACACAACATCTGGGCAAGATTTCTGAGCTGTATTTTCTCACTGTGCCAAATAGCTCACCTGGAAATAGTTGACCAAGATTTAAGAGGCGATAGTGGTTCTTTTACTTGTTCAGTCCTTGGTCTCCCTGGAGCTTCCTGCCAGGGCAATGATGAGTGATAATTACTTCTGGGTTTTTGTAGTATGGTCCATGGTATTTTAGGTGTTTGTTTTGACCACTAACTGGTTTCATCTAGAACATTATCCATGATGACAGTTGCTTACTTTCAACTGACTTTGAGTTGATTGGTGACCTGAAGAGAAAGTTCCTATTACTTATTCCATGAAGCATGTAACTTCCTACCATCCATATAGACCCTTTTCATTTACCTGTGTATTGCAGTATTTATTGTCTGTTGTTGCTTAGGTTTAAAAGAAAATTCAGGTTATGACTTCAGCTTCTTTATCTGATCAAAAGCAACTAATGTCCAGATTTCCTTTGTGAGTCTATCCTTAGAGAATTGACCTAAGGAAAATATTAATTTTCTAGGAAGATACTCTTACCTACCTGACTTTGGAAATACAGATGAAAATGTTGCACCCCCTTATGGTAAACAGATGATAGAAGAGAATTTGTGGCATAGTGATTGAGAGCTTGGTTCTGGAATTGGACAAGCCTGGTCTGGATTCCTGAGCCTCCTGCTTGTGTTCTGGCATTGAGGATCGTATCCTCAGTGAGGAGATCCTTATGTAGGAAATGGTTCATAGATGTTACCTTAAAAAAAGATGGGTTTCAATTGTTGGAATATACAGATGACAAGATCTTGAAAAAGAGGTGAAAGGAATCGAGTATACTATTCATTAGTGTAAAAATCAGATATCCACATAGAAGGAAAATAGAGTTGCATTTGAAAACAAATTACTTTAAAAATGATACTCCTTTAGTTTTTTTTGAGGGTAAGTTTAAGTAACATCACATAAAAAGTAACCATGTATTTTCTGTAAGATTGTCTTAAGAGAAACCCACTGTTTTTGAGTCCCCCCCCCCTTTTTAAAGACTTTATTTATTTGAGAGAGAGAGTGAGCAAGAGCAAGAGAGAGCATGAGCAGGCAGTGGGAACAGGCAAAGGGAGAGGTAGTAGCAGACTCCCCACTGAGCAGGGATCTCAACATCCCTCTCTGGGATCCTGACCTGAGCTGAAGGCAGATGCTTAAAAGACTGAGCCATCCAGGAACCTCTTTTCAGAATTCCTTAAATTACGATCCACAGAAAGCCCTCTTCTTGGATAATGAGAATTATATCTAACATATTTTTTCTTTTCACCTTATTTTTTAAGAAGCTGAACTCTAAATTCAGTGCTCAAATGGTAGTAGCCATATTAAGTTTGTTTGTTGTGGGGTTTTTGTTTTGTTTTGTTTTGTTTTTTGTACTTCTCAAATTTTGGACTTGAACTTGAATAGTTTTATTGTTGATGTGTGTTTTATCTTGAGATGCCTGCATTCTTTTGGGAAGAAGGAAGTTAAATTATTTAAGGGACACCTCCTAGAGTTTGTCTATAATATTTCAGCCTTTTTTTTTTTTTCCTTAAGTAGATACCAAAATTGGCATTTGAAAAATGCTTTGAACTCTTTCAGCGGAAAAATACTATGTAATGTTACTAAGTTATATTTATTTTCACAAGTACAAGAACACTTGTAAGATATTCTTACAAAGAGGGTTCCCTCTTTGGTAGATGGCAGAATGAAAGACCTATGACGTTTGTTACTTTGTGATACTTCAGTTTTTTCAAACTTAAAGGAATTAGGCTTAAATTATTAGGTCAATATATACAAAGGATTTTTATCTAAAAATGATGCCTAGTTTGAATAGGGAAGAGAGCGCCTCTTTACGTACCTATATTCTCATTTAGAGTATGAACCTAGGAAAGGACTCAGAAGGCAGATCACTGAGGTGAAAAAAATCTCATGTTTTAGAGTCAAACAAACTAAAGTTCATATCCCAACTCACCTACTAAATAAGTTAGCTTTAACTTTCTCTTCTTTAAAATGGTGATGCTGGGCGCCTGGGTGGCTCAGTGGGTTAAGCCGCTGCCTTCGGCTCAGGTCATGATCTCAGAGTCCTGGGATCGAGTCCCGCATCGGGCTCTCTGCAGCGGAGAGCCTGCTTCCCTCTCTCTCTCTCTCTGCCTGCCTCTCCATCTACTTGTGATTTCTCTCTGTCAAATAAATAAATAAAATCTTTAATAAATAAATAAATAAATAAATAAATAAATAAATAAATAAAATGGTGATGCTAATACTTGCTTTTTAAGGCTGTACTGAATATATATCTACTTTGTATCAATCAGTGATGTCTGTTATTTGCCTAGGCTGCCAGCCCTATGGGAGTTGGCCAGCTCCCAGCTGCTTAGAAACATGGACAGACATATGGAGGGAGTGAGTTGGATTGTCACAGGAGCATAAATGGTATTGTTCCTCGGGGTCTGGCACATGGCAAAAACTCCTAGCAGATCCTTCTTTCTTTTTCCTTCCACTCGAAGGCCCATAAGAAAGGCTGCCACCATGGTGGAATGAAGGTGAAGTTGGATCTTTTGGGTATGAACTTTACTTAAGCCTGCTCTGTCACACTTAGAAGGGAACTGCTTGTTCTGTTGTGGGATATGGGCAGTTCTATTCTTAGTTTTTCAAGACAGAATTATCCATCACTGTTTATATTGGGATTTAAAATTTTTTTGATTGCTTACCGGAGAGATAGCAAATTATATATGCCTTATTTCCATTTATATTCTCAGTTGAACTGTATTGTATGGAAGAGTTAATTTAAAAGTATACTGGCTCTCAGATATTTTACAGGGATTGCTTTAAAGGGGCACCAAGATTGTATTCAAGCCCTTGCTGCATTCTCCTGTTAATTTACTCATTCATTGGGTCATCTCTGCATGCTGAGGATTGTTCGAGATGCTGAGAAGAAGAGAATGGTGGGCAGCACCTGGTCTTATCCCACATGTGGTACATCTTCACAGTCAAATCTAGCATTGCTTTAAGTTAAAAATTATCTTGCATTGGATCCAGATACCTGAAGGAGAGGAAAGATTTTGGCACTCCAGGCTCCAGTGGTCATTGTGCGGACCATTGGTTCTTTAACCTCCTAATCATCTTTTAGTGGGCACTGAGGATTCCTGTTTAGTTTTGCCCCCTCAAAGCCCCTGCTTTCACACGCTCACATGCCCTGGACTTCTTGTATGCCAACCTTTCACGTCACTGCCCTGTTCCCCAACTATCTGTCATTGAATAAGGCAGAATCGGTTTGGCAAACTAAATCTTCTGTAAAATGGTGTCTTTTCTTTGACTCTCTGCTCAAAAGTTACAGAATTTTTGGAATTTTTGTTTTATTTGTGTCTTTTTTTCCGGATTGAAAAAGTTAGATTTTACGAACTCCTGCAGTAAGATTCCTTCCACCTGAATTATATAGCTCATTAGGATTGCATTAGGAATTTGGGAGTTCACTTAAACATTGAACTTTTGCACACTTAACAATATAAATGTGTGTACTAGATTACTGACATGGTTTCCTTATGACCCTCTCAGCTCTTTTCCCTCTAAAATTAGATTTTCTTATTTGGGTTAGTAAAGCATGTGGTTGCAGACCCATGTAGAGCTATTGTGAAATATTAGGTCTGTATTTCCGGAGGCGTTAGCCACTGGCTGTAACCCAATTCTGATGGGAGAGCTGGTTGTGTGTATGACTGACATTACAAATGCAATGAAAGTAAAACAACCCCTGAAAAAAGAGCAGGCAGTTATTTCTCAGGGGTGGGAAGAAGTTGCAGGTGTGCCTGATGTTTTTAAAGCTCTTGATTATTGATCTTGTCTGAAGACTTACAAATAGAACCATTAATGTGTCAGCGTGGCCCCAATAACAGATGATTGTTGTCCATCTTTAAGCTGTACTTAGCACTAAAATGTATATGTAATGCACACAAAAGTCTGGCTTTATCCAATTCCTCAAGGTTTCATAGGAAAGAATTCATTCTTTCATTCATTTTTCTCCTTGGCCATCCCCCTTTTCCCCTGCCCCCACCCCACATTTATTCCCTCTGCTAATTGATAGAAATTTCTACTAGACATTCTAGCCACTAGCTGGCAGACATAACAAATACAAAATTTACAGCCCTACAATGAAAATATCTTAGAATAGAATTTTTTTTAACCTTTGATAACTACCGCCTTCTGAACTATATAGCTCATCACAGTGAGTGAAACAAGTTAAAGTAGTATCACACCTAGGGATTTTAGTTCAATTTCACTGTAACCTCAATTTTACTACCGTAAGTCAAGTTTGTCGTCAGAGAGCTCCATATTACATTTGATGAGCAGGTTCATCTGCATTTACTCTGTGCATGTGGTCGATGCATGAGCAGCAAGGCAATAATACATCTTTATTTAAGCCAAATCTTGGATTCAGTCCCAAATGACATAATCTCTCGTAAGCTGGGAAATCTGGTCTAGACCACAGAGTGTTATGGGGTGCACACCTGTTCAGAGGATCGTAGTCAAAGGATAGTTAACAGCATTTCATTGTCATCCTGGGGGAACAAAATAAGTCACTCTTGGCAGAAATTGGACCTGGGCCTAGAGCTACTTGACATTTTTATATAACAAATTAGAATATTCAATTGGATTGTAGCAAGGAGTCTGTTTTTAAGGTAGTATTGAAGCACTGGTTTTCATGTGGGACTACTATCTATTTCCAGCCATGGTTAGGAGGGATTAGATGGAGAAACTAAGGCAGGTGACTCAGCTATGTTTGTAGTATTTCCGACTTCTGGTGACAGAATCTTTCAAAATGGAGATGACCATGAAGAAGGAGGAAGTAGAGAGGAAGAGCTGGGATGCTGTGGAGAAATTGACAAGATTCAGTAATTTCACTGAGTTTGTTCATTCATTCATTGGTTCTTTCATTTTTTGCTCCTTTATCCATGCATCAGATATTAATAATTGCCTACTATGTCCTAGGTACAGTGGCAGGCACTTTGGCCAAAGCAATTCACGAGCTGTGGTTTCTTACTACAGGGAAGTAGGAGGGGCTGAGAAGAACTCTCAAATGTCAAAATCTGTGGACAAGAGAATGGTGTTTCTTCTTTCTAAGATGGTAGGTTTGGGAGGAAAACCCTAGAAATGATTTGTTCTTAGACTTATGGTGTTGGCATTAATGCTGTGCTGAGGATATCTCTCACAGAGTTGAGGAAGAAAATAGGTAAAGAGTTAGAACAAAGCCTGCGAAATTCAGAGTGACCCACTGGTGACAAGAAATGTAAACTCTAGGGCCAGATGAGGTTCTTGGGAGAGTGACTAAGCAGTAGGCCTGAAAGTGAGTCTTAGTGGCCTAGGTGTTGTGGGCATGGCCCGATGGTGTCAGTGACAGGGGAGGAGCTAGAGACAGAAGCAGGCCATTTCTACAAAACATTGTTTATCTAAAAAACCAATTATGACAATGTTGCTAGAAATACAACTGGAACTTACTTCTACAAGAAGTAAGGGGTAAGCCTGTCAAACAGAATGCCCCTCACTGGACTCAGATGAGAGTATGATGTAGATCTAGGAGAGCAGAAATCTTGATAGTGTGGAAGACCCAACCAGGGCCCAAACAACTCTATAAATGATCTGGGGAGGGCTTTTGTGAGCACTGTGGGAATTGCAAGACTTAGCTGAGTGCTTTCCAGAGATGAACATTTAAAAAAGTCATTCATGTGTCAGAAGATAGGAACCTAAGGTAAAAAGAATGTTAAGTTCTTCAGTTCTTTAAGAAAGAAGGCAGAAGGGGTGAAATGAATAAGTTGTTAAACACAGGTATCATACTAGGTGCCAGCCTCAATAAGAATACTAACAACAACAAAAAAAGTGTTTACTTCTAAAGAACCCCAGACTACATGTGGGAGATTTGGGGTCTAGCTTGGCCTTGGCCTTGCTGCCAGTGTGCAGTAAGATGTGATTATGTTAAATAATTTAACCACATCAGGCCACTGTCTTCCTGTTTATAAAATATAGAGAGCGTGGCTAATCACGAAGGCCATAGCCTGTAAAAAACTGATGAGATATTATATTAATTACTTTGTAACTACTGAAATTCAAAAATGCCCGGGTCTGATTGCTCTGAATAAGTCTGATGTGATACCTACAAATCTACCACATAAGAGGAATGTAAAGAGTATTTTGCTTAAGAAAAGTTTGCTGCTTGATCCTAACCCCAAAACATATCAAAAATAATGACTGAAAAACTGTCAGTTTATATATACTAGTTAAAATTTGCTGGTTATCTTCGAAAGGGGTCTCTGTTTTAACTGGGGTCCCTTTTTTAATTCTTGAATTTGTTTTTCTTGATTCAGTGGCAAAGGGTGACAACAGCCTTCCTAAGGCAGGTTTTTCCCAGCACTTCTGCCATGTCTGCCCTCAGGGGATTTCAGATAACGAGCAGCACCAAGTTGGTCCTCTAAATTTGGCCCCCTGTCCCCCGCCTTGGTGCTTAGCAGATTGGCTGAAAATGTGTCCGAAGAGATTAGATATTCCAGTGACCACAGTGCATTTTTCTGCCCTGAAAGCTATCTCCCAAATCAGCCCTCTACCTCTGGTTTATCAGGAGGAGAGTACAGACAGATAACATCCTTGCGATGTGACCCTGACCTTTGTCAACCTTTGTTAAGGCTTCATCTGAAGTCAGGCCTAATGTTTGTAAACAGGATGTAATTAAGGCTGGGAACTGACAGGGCCTGACATTAAGACAATGCAGAGCTGGCAGGGAATGGTCTGTCAGATGTCAGCTCTCATTGTGTTCTAAGTGCCTTCATAATAATTAGTGTCCTCTGTCTGAAGGAAGTTCACTCAACTTGGATTAATCTGTCACAGCGTGGAGGCCATCCTTGGGAGGGCAAGTGTTTCCTCTGATAAACCTTAGAACAAGTATGAGAAAAAAAGCAAAGGGACTCAAAAGAAAACTGTGAAAGTCAAGACTGCTGGTGACAGGTGCTGCCTGAAAATTAGAAACAGGAAGTAGGAAAAAAAAAAACCTCCCCCTCCACATTCCAACCCTGAAGTGACTGCAGAAATTCACTGTTACCAGAACTGGCTGCCCCTGTCCTGGGCCTGCTGGTCTGGATGTGTGAGTAGACGCAGGAAGATGAGTGTTCTGGAAAGCCCGGGCATAAACACATTGGTTAGGCTTTTGCCCTTAACTACCACAAATGCACATGTCAGAGAGTGCCCACAGCCTATAAGAGGATTTAAGTTTCACGTGTAATCAATCCAAAGAGGCTGAATCTGCTTTCTGTTATTAGAAAATACTTGTTGAGCATCTTCTGTTCTTGGAATGGTACAGACTGAGTCAAGAGATGTTGTGCCTGTCTTCCTAGCTTTCTCAGCTAGGTGACAGGCTGCAGTGCAAATACCAGTACACCAGTGTCAGCAGCAGCATTATTAAGAGCAGCTAAGAGGTGGAAACAACCTAAATGCTCATCAGCAGTTGAATGAGTAAAGAAAATGTGGCCTGTATATAGGGTGGAATATCACTCAGCTTGAAAAAAGAATGACATACATGCGCATTATGCTAGGTGAAATAAGTCAGGCACCAAAGGACAAATAATGGATGAGTCCATTGGTATGAAGAAGAGGTAGCTGCATAGAGACAGAAAGCAGACTAATGATTGCCAGGGAACTGCTGTTTAATGGGTGCAGTTTCAGCTTGGGATGCTGAGGAAATTATGGAGATGGATTTAGTGATGGCTACACAATGATGTGCATGTAAAATTGTACACTTAAGAATGGTTAGATGGGAAGTTTGGTCTTGTGTGTATTTTACCACAATAAGTTTTTTTTTTTTTTTTCAAGAAAGTAGTTATGGAAAAATAGATTCTTCAAGTTGGATAGGACCTCAGGGCTTCTCTGCTTCAGTTATCACGTCCAAGAAGTGACAGGATCCATCCAGAATCATGCCAGGACCTCGTGGTAGGTCCTGCTTCTAACAGATGGGCCATTCACTTTAATACCAAATTCTGTTCTTATATAAGTGACCCTTTGCTACTCAGCGTTTTTGGGGGATGAAGCCCTGAGGCACGTTAATAGCAGTTCTCTTTGGCATTTATCGGAGTGTAGAACTTGGTGACTTTTTGTATTTATTTTGTAACTTTTAGAGACCTATATTTGCATAAGACTCTTGTAGGTTTCTTTCAGCTCCATAACTTGGTATTTTCCTGACTGTATGTAGGCAGGATGACTACGGGTCCAGTTCACTTTGTAATGAAAAATAAAAGTAATATCCTTCACTAAAGCATTAAGTTTTTCACTGGGTTCAGTAATAGTTTTAAAAGTTTTCTGATTATCAATGAGAAATAAAAGAAGCCATATAATAGTTTCCGGCAGAATGGTCAGAAAGTAGCAACAACCTTGAATATGTACTTTAGAAAAGTTCCTGTCTTAGGAAAAGTTAACTTAATTTCATTATTATTATTATTATTATTATTATTATTATTATTATCATCATCATTTTTTAGTTTTCTGGCTTTCTTAAATCAGTAGATGGTGTTGCTTATATAAATAGTTCCCCCACAGGTCACCAAACTTATTTATAGGATTGACAGGTGGTAACGAATGTCAGGCAAAGTGTGTGTGTGTGTGTGTGTGTGTGTGTGTCTGAGTGCTCATGCCTGTGTTCTTCTTTTACTTGTTAACATCCTGAGAAAAATTTTTAGGAACTTATACTTCAGAAAATAATTTTCTACCCGCCCCTTTTCCTTTAACCTCCACTTCCTTTCTATTAAAGTGAATCTACTATCAAATTCTTTGGGCCATTCATGGAATCACTGTGTCCTATCCCACCTCCATGTCAGATTTTACTGAAGTTACATTACTGTTACAGACACAGTATTCAAGTGTATAGGCAGGAGAAAATGGAGAATATTCAAGGAAAAAAAGGATGTGGTTGTCCTCTCCAGGTCCTCCTACTATACTTGGTAAGGTATACAGAGGACTGAATGGGAAGGGACCCTTCTTAAATTAGCATCTATAACTTATCACCAGTATCTGACATTCCTTAGGAGCAGCTATCATTTACTGAATACCTACTATGTTCAAAATATTATTTCATTTATTCTTTGCAACTGTTCCTTAAAAAACTTACTTTCTCCATGGATTGAACTGAAACTTAAGAGGCCAAATAACTAGAAAACAGCAAAGCTGGGATTTAACTAAAATTGGATTCTGTTCTTTCCATAATGGTAGGCCCTTTATTCCTGGATATAAATGAAGAGAAAAGTAAAAGAAAGCCCTATAGAACTTCTCTTTTCCTTTCCTACTCCCTTCTGAAAGCAGACATCTTAATGTGGGGAAGTTAATTTAGGACTCAACTAATGAATCCCTGCCCAGTTTTTAGGTGGATTGTTTGTTTTTTGGTGTTGAGTCGGTTATATAGTTTGGATTTTAATGCCTTATCAAATATACCATTTGCAATTATCCTCTCTCATTTGGTAGGATGCCTTTTTGTTTTGTTGATGGTTACTTTTGCTGTGCAGAAGCTTTTTATTTTGGTGTTGTCCTAATGGTTTATTTTGCTTTTGTTTCTCTTGCCCAAGGAGACATATCCATAAGTATGTTGGTTAAGGGCAATGTCCAAGAGATTACTGCTTATGTTTTCTTTTAGTAGTTTCATGGTCTCAGGCCTCATATTTAGATATTTAATTCACTTTGAGTTAATTTTTGTGTTTGGTATAAGAAAGTGGTCCAATTTCATCTTTTTGCATGTCTGTCCAGTTTTCTCAGCACCATTTGTTGAAGAGACAGTCTTTTCCCTATTGTATATTCTTGCCTCCTTTAAATTAAATGACCATATAAGTGTGGGTTTATTTCTGGGTTCTCTATCCAGTTCTCTTGACCTATGGGTTTATTTTTGTGTCAGTACCATACTGTTTTATTTATTACAGCTTTGTTGTATATCTTCAAAGCTGAAATTGTGACACTTCTGGCTTTGTTCTTTCTCAAGGTTGTTTTGGCTATTCAGGATCTTTTGTTGTTCCATACAAATTTTAGGATTATTTTTTCCAGTTCTATGAAAAATGTTTTTGTCATTTTGATAAGGATTGCACTAAATATGTAGATTTCCTTGGATAATATGGACATTTTAACAATATTAATTTTTCCAGTTCATGAGCATATATATATCTTCTATTTCTTTGTGTTGCCTTTAATTTTTTTCATCAGTATCTTGTATTTTTCAGAGTACAGGTCTTTCACCTCCTTGGTTAAATTTATTCCTAGGTATTTTATTCTTTTTGGTGCAATTGTAAATGAAATTTTAAAAAATTTTCTTTTTCTACTATTTTAATGTATAGAAACACTACCCATTTCTGGGTATTAATTATTTATGCTGCAACTTTCCTGCATTCATTTTTTACTTCCAGTGGTTTTTTTGGTGAAGTCTTTAGGGTTTTCTACATGTGGTATCATGTTATCTAATAGTGACAGTTTTACTTCTTTCTTACCAATATGGATGCCTCTTATTTATTTATTTTTTTATTTACTGCTGGGATTTCTAGCATTATGTTGAGTAAAAGTGGCGAAGTGGACATCTTTGTCTTGTCCCTGATCTTCAAGGATAAGCTTTTAGTTTTTTGCCATTGAGCTTGATGTTACCTGTGGGTTTGTTATATAGAGCCTCTGTTGTGTTGAGACATGTTTCCTTTAAACCCACTTTGTTGAGAGTTCTTATCATGAATGGGTGTTGAAATTTGTCAAATGTTTTTTCTGCATCTATTGAGATGATCATATGGTTTTTATTGTTCATTTTTAAAAAGTGATGTATCATGTTGATTGATTTGCAGATATTGAACTATCCTTGCATCACCAGAATAAATCCCACTTGATCATGGTGAATGATCCTTTTAATGTATTGTTGAATTCAGTTGCTAATATCTTAGAGAGGATTTTTACATCTGGGTCCACCAGGGATATTGGCTCATAGTTTTCTCTGTAGGTTACGTCTTAAACACTATTATTAGTATAGGAGAAAGACAAGTTTGCTTTAGTGGCTGGCAAGGGAATAGATATTTTTAGAAGCACCATTTAAATTGAGTCATAAATCATTTCGTATAGGATGATTAGCTCTAATGCTTACCCAATGCATAGGGTTGGTATTTGACCAGCAGTTTGTATCAGAGGTATCATGATTGAGACAAATTTTTTTTTATATAACCCAGACAAAAAAGAGATATGTATTTTTCATGATTAGTGAACAGACAAGTTATTTTCTCTGTTCTTGATAAAAGACTAGATTTAAATATGGCTTGAGACCTATGAGGGACAGTTAGGTGGAATCACATGCAAAGGGCTCTCCAACTACCATAGCTTAGAAGAAGAGGGAGAAGAAAAAAGGCTGGGGTATGGGTTTGCATACATACTGCCTACAATTGGAGATACATGAAGAGAATGAAAACCAAGTAACCTCACTTAACCTAGGGAATCTTAACTAAATACACTATTATCCTTCCAGGGAGTATCCCCTGACCCCCAAGGGTAGCTGTCATTTGTGGCTATTAGATGAAAGCAGAAAAGACAGAGAAGCATCTTACAGAATTAACTTTGATGCCTTAAATACATTTTTTTTGGCATATAAATATATAACCCCTGGAAGAAAAAAAAAAAACACAAAACAAAGCAGAGCATATAAGTAAGGCTTTTTAAAGATAGGTAAATCATTTTCTTTTTAAATGAAATACAGTTTGACTGCATGAAATATGAACAGTAATTAAATGCACAGTCTGTGGGCCTTCCATACTTTAAAGCACTTTCTTAAAAAAAAAAAAAAAGAGTACTCACCTCAGACAGGCCAATTACCCAAGAATGATGAAGTCAAGAGGAAAGTCGCTAAATTTCTTTACTTGAATGATCACAACCCCAGCCCGTGATTAGTCCCCACGGCACCAGCGGGGATGTGGCGGGGACACTCACATTGGAAGACTTCAAATAGTCATTTCCTTGGTTAAAATAAAATCTGACTGCACTAAATGGACAGTTTTTAATCTCACTTGGACATCTGAAGATTTCTCAAGCTGTTGCTGGCTGCCACAGAAACAAATTTTTCTGCTTTGTTGATTAAACCAGTGGTCTCCACCATTGCTTATCGGGCTGCAACGAGCTGTTCTTTTTAATTAAAAGTGAGCCACCACGAGAGAGCAATTAACAGCTAGTAATTACTGTGCTCTTCAGAACGGCAACATTTTGCCTTTCATTCCAATTATATAATGGACAAGTGGCTTTTTGATCTTCAAATTAGTGAGCTCTTGTCCTCCTTGTTTGGAGACAGAATTGGCAGGTTAATGATGGCCTGTGGGGGCACTCTTTCCTCTTGACTGATGGGAAGTGAGAAACACTGGGAAGGAAGGCAGTGAGTGGTTTTCAGGAACTGCAGTTCCACCTTCATGATAAAGACAGAAAAAGAGCCCTTATTTTTAGGAGGTTGTGGTGAAGAGGAAAAATAGGCTTCCATGGAGGCTCCAAAGAGCATCATGGGATTCTCCTTCTTCCCACCCTCCAGCAAATGGTGACATGGAAACATGGAAAAGTGGAATTAGACTGCAATGCTTTGGTATGCCTTTGCTAGGCATAAAATATTACATGTTGTCAAAAAACACTTGCCCTAAGGTTAGACAAAGATTTCGACTTTATTTAAATTTGTTTTAATTACTGTGAGAATTTCAGGGTATCATATCCTTTTGATACAATGGAATCTTATCTTAATGGGTAACTTATTACTAGATCTGGTATAAACACTGAGGTTATAAATAGAGAAAGTTGGATGTTATTGTTTTCCTGTATCTAATCCCTGCTTTTCATTTAACAATACAGTATAGAGGGAGGGCTACCATATTATAGAAGACTTATGAACCAATTTCTTCTCATACCTCTACCTTTTAGGCATAATCTCCTTTTTGGACCCATCATTTGTTGCAGATGCAGAAATGTAGATGCAGTCAGCCAGCTATGCTTCTGTGTCTTACTTATATGCTCATGTTGAGAATGTGATAGTTGTGATAATTTTGTGGCTACAAATCACTATATGGGGCTCGTTGGTGATGGGGACAATTTTGTTGGGTATGGACTGAAAACAAATGGTGCAATAGGAAAGGTATTTGAACTTGTGAGTGTGGAATCTGGCTTATGAACTCTTTTCAATGACAGTACATGAAAACTGTATGCAATAGAATTATTGTAGGTCCACATAATAGCCATGACCTAATCTTTGAAGATATTTGAAAGACATTTCTTAATGAGGAATATATCAATTAGCCCAATAGGAAAACTAAGTGCACTCATGTATGTGTAAATCCCACCATAAGAAATTTTCATTAAACATTTGCTGACACATTTCTCGGTTACTTAATTTTAGCATTCTCATGGGGATAGAGCCCCACTTGAAGTGGGTACAACCTAGTAAGTTTGAATCCCCCCCAACCCCAACACCAAGTCTGAGCAACCTATCCATTTGGTGGTGCAGTCATTCAAGTGCACTGTTGTCACCTTTTCCCAGAAAAGGACAATATTGAGCCATCTTGAGCAGGGTATGCCTTTTGATCCATTTTCAGAGATGGTTGTAAGCTTAAACCTGTTAGTAGCTTGTGGGGTTCATTTTTAGGATGGCTAGACATGAGTAGAGTTTCAACATATAGCTTTAAACAGATTTTTACATATTGAAACAATTGATACTATTACAAGAACGATATTCACCACCATGCCTCATTAACACCTTGGCCTACGTTACAGCACTACTAGATGATGTTTTGAAATCACACATTTCTCCTTGCCAATACAAATACCATATACTTCGCTCATGAACTAAAGTGTTGGATCCAGATGGAAAAAATAAGCTTAGGTGTGTCTCTTTTCTCTTAACTGCTAAAGGTTTTAAAGAAATATTCCACATACTAATCATTTTGCATTTACTATTAGGGTTTGCATTCCTTTTGAAGGATGGGATATTGAACTTGAGATATGTACATCTGTTAAAATGGAAATTTTGATTGATGTAAGTTAAATTTCTCAGAGAAATGCATCAGAAGTGTGAAGAGTGAAGGTCCCTTTCCTCTTGTAAACCTAAAAGAAAGATTTCTGGACTTTTTCAAAATGCAAGACTTCTGGCTCAAATTGTTACATCAGATGGGGGTAATGTCATTTCAATCACTGTAGTATTTGAATCCTCTATTTAACATATGTATCTTTTGATTTTTCTAAATCCTGAATATAAATTTAATTTTTCTGTTGTTTATAATTTATGCAGGACTAGTTATCACAGAGTCTATGATTCTGCCACTGTTTTCTTTGTCTAAGCCTTTGAAAATTAGGGACGAAACTAGATCATCTCAGTGTTTCTAAGAGGGTATGCCATATTCATGGAAAGAATATGGGCTTCAGATTGTAGTTTTATCATTTTTCAGTTTTGTGAGGAATTTATTTATCAAGTTAGTTATCTTTTCTAAATCTCAGTATCCTCCTTTTAAAATGAGGTACTAGTACTGACCCTGCAATGCTCTTGTGAAGATTTAATAACATAACATAACGTATACATAAAGTGGCCAGTGAATTTCCTGGCACATGGTAAGTACTCAAATCATGGTAGCCATTATTTTGTTAGTGTTCTCAATTCACTTAGTTTGCAATATCTTTTTATTAAAATATGACATTTGAATTCAGGAAAGAAGTATTTGGGAGAGTTAATCAGTAGTAGGCATTGGTAAGCCAATATTTGAAACACATGGTATAAGTTTTTTTCTTATAGGATCTGAAAAGATTGCTGAAGAAAATAGATTTCTCTAACACTTCCAAGAACATACTTGTGACTACCCAAAATTAGATGATTATCCTTCATTTTTTCCCCCTCTTATAATGGTTTTGAACTTTAAAGCCATTTCCACCACTAGAAAATTAATACACCAGCTTGTAGGAAGGAGAAAATTAAGTTCCATTTTTAAAAAGTGTTGGATGATCATTTTTATCTTTGTGGCAGAGTGGAAAGAACACTGGATTTAGAGTCTTGACGTCACCATTCTCTTGATTGTTGAACAACCTGGGAAAAAAATCACATTTCTGTATTATAGATGCTTCCTGTGTATTTCAGGGTTCTCTGATTGCAAGCAACAGAAACTGGCTCTGACTAATTTAGGTGAAAGAAAATTTATTGGAATGGTTTGGGAGCACAAAGATTTGAGGGAGGGCTGGAAAACGAGGCTTGGAAATGGGGAAGTAGTCAAGGCATCTCCAAGAGGATTGGAGAATTTTGATGGTCTTGTAGCAGAAAGAACATGGTCTAGATTTTACTGCTGAGATGAAAGTCTTTAAGTATTTCTAATGTCTTTGATCCTCTGCTCAAGATTCAGATTCACAGAAAGGACCCCAAAGATTCGCGTAACTTGGCTAATATGCCAGCTTGTAGGAAGGGGAAAGACTTTTGATTCATGTTCCATGTCTACATCCAGTGGGTAATGGGTAAATCCTCAGAAAGAAATCTGAGCACTCTAGGAAAGAGAAGTAGTCCTGGACTGCAAGAAAATAGCAGATGTTAACTACACCAAGGATCATAAATGATACTGCTTTTCCTGTAATCTGTGAATGTTGCATTATGTAACATAGGTAGTTATGATAAATAACGTCTAATGCACTTGGTAGTGTTATTGTTACCAGTTGCTCCTTGGTGGATTTTGTTCAGTATAATCAGTTGATACAAACCTAAATTTGTAAATGGCTGATTCAGGAATCTTATTATGTAGTTACTTCTAGACAGCATTATATCCTTAAACATAATTATATATTAAAAAAATAAAAACTTGAGTATAATTATGGAAAACAACTTTGCTATTTGAAATCTTGAAATAATTCTCTATTTGAGGATCAGAGAAACTCCAGCTAACCTTAATGAGAGCTAAGGAATCTATTACAAATGAATAAATTCTTTGTTAGATTTAATTTTTTTATTTTTTAAGTGTTTTAATTCCAGTTAACATACAGTGTTATGTAAGTTTCAGGTGTACAATCGAGTGATTCAACAATTCAATAGTCACCTGATGCTCATCAGGACAAGTGCACGCCTTAATCCCCATCACCTCTTTTTTTGTTAGATTTTAAACAATGAATGTTGTCAAATGATCACCCTGATCATTAGAATCTTGCCAGTGGCATTAGTGGGAATATTTTCATGTTATTAATAATAGACTCCCTTCTTGAACCATATACACTAATAGGAATTTGCAGAAATGGCATTTAAAGTATTTTATTTGCAATGTCCAAATGAGTATTCCAGAGTTCAATAAAAACGTGGCTTTCAATAAGATTTTTTTTTAATTAGTGAGGATAAAAAATTAAGTAGAACATCGTTGTATCTTGAGTATAAAATGCTTTCAGTAATTTATTAGGAAGTTCAGTAGCCATGTTTTTCACATTTAAAATTTTTAAATTTAGATGTTTCTTTTCTGGTCTTCAGCCCTAGTGGTATAATAAAATACAAATGAGATACAGGAAATAGGAAGTCTGTTAGTGTTCATTACATTATAGAGTCAGACAGAATGGAATGATTAATATGCTTGACTAAACCCAGGCATGTATATTCAAACTCTAAGCAAACCTCCAGATTACTTAGTTATTATTGGAAATTTAAGAATAACACTTTTGAATGAGTGTTTTTAGAATCAGGAGGGGATTGATTGTGTAGGTACTTTAATATGGGCCTTAACAGAAAGAGAAATGAAGATTCCATGGACAAATGCATTGATTTTATAAAACTGGAAAATGACCAGATTTAACTTAATTTCTGCTTCAATTAAGAACAAATTGATTTTCCTTGAACTATTAGAACTTGTCTTTAGTACCATTGGGACTTTACTATTTTAACAACTCTTATGATGTGGCAGTGGAAGAGATTAGTTCATATAATCAGATTTAGGCCTGGTGTTTTATAAGCAACGTGTTGTATAATCTCGTTTTATGCTACATGTTGACTTTTGGTTAGGTGAATAACTAAATCTGATATCCCCTCAACTAAAACTATTTTTGTATTTGATGAATTACATAGGATTTTGAAAGCCTTCTTTAAAATTATATAATTGCTTATTAACTGAAACCTTATAAAGGTATATTTATGTAGAAATATAAAAATTTTAGCACATATTTTTGCCTGATGATAAAGCAACGTAAAATAATACATGTTAACTCTCGAAAATATTAAAAAGATTAGAAAAGAAAGTGTCACACATAATCATGTCATTAAGAAACAAGTACCATTATTGTTTTCAAGTATCCAAAATTCTAATTTTGAATTGTTTCTCTCTCTATATATTTAAAAATGTAGTTTTGTCTGTTTCTTTAGACATGAACAAATATCTGTATACTTTATTCAGAAACCAAATAACTAATAAATGATTGAAAAATTTAAAAGGACATCATACTTAGAAAAGATAGAGGAGGCGTGTACCCATTAGACAGCCTAATCCACTGCGATCATGGAGTACATGGCCAGATGTTATCACTGGCTTTTATTGAGTGTGCTTTATCCACTTTTATTTCACTTTCAGATATTATTCTAACAGCTTCCATTGATAGGCTTTAATGATCTAGTCAGTAGACTCTTTCTAATGTTTTTATTCAGTTCGTTTAAGCTTTTTTCCATTATCCTACTGTCTAATTAATAAATATGACTTTAAAAACTATAAAATGTGAGTGATTGAATGCAGAGCTGTTCAATCTGGAAATTCCCCACTGTTCCCATTATTGACTGTAAAGCTAAGTTTGTAATTTTAAGAAGATGCTTCTGGAGATAATATGTGGAGCTAGAAGATCATAAGGAAGAGAACTTTAGAAAATGTTACTAAACTCTGTATTTTATTCCTACCTTTCCTCTACTGGCTACCTTTTCTAAAACACACATTATAATTTTTTATTTTTCTAAAGAAGTCTACAGTTTGCATTGTAACCTCCTTCCATGGAGGGAAAAAAAAAGTCTTCTAATTTATTTTATTTATTTATTTGTTTGTTTATTTAATTTTATTGTGTTATGTTAGTTACCATACAGTACATCATTAGTTTTTGATGTAGTGTTCCATGAGTCATTGTGCATAACACCCAGTCCTCCATGCAATATGTGCCCTTCTTAATACCCATCACCGGGTTCATCTGATTTAGAACATCCTTCTGATCTCTTTAATGCCCTAGCCATCAACTCCCTTCTCCCTCACTGTTTTCTAGAATTTCAGTTGTAGTTTCTTTTAAAACTACCAAACTGCTAGAACTCATACAGCAGTTCAGCAACGTGGCAGGATACAAAGTCAATGTACAGAAATCAGTGGCTTTCTTATACACTAACAATGAAAATACAGAAAGGGAAATTAGAGAATAACTATAGCACTTGGTTAGGAATAAACCTAACCAAAGAGGTAAAGGATCTGTATTCGAGGAACTACAGAACACTCATGAAAGAAATTGAAGAAGACACAAAAAGATGGAAGACCATTCCATGCTTTTGAATCGGAAGAATAAATTCAGTTATTCTTCCTTGGCACTTTGAAGATATTTCTTTATTCTTTTTTTAGCAGCTCTGGTTGTTGAGGAGACAAATCTGTCATACTGGTTATTCTCCTTTGTCAGTAATCTTGATTTTCCTCTCTGAAGACTTTTAAGATTTTTCTCTTTAACCTTGATTTTTTGAAGGTTTTCACTATAGTGTCTCTGGGTTTGGATTTTTCTTTTTTGATATTGCTTGTGACTCTTTCAGGTCTTTCTCTCTCTTACCTCTTTCTTTCTCTCTCTGTATATAGAGACCCTTTCAGGTCTCTCTCTCTCTCTCTCTCTCTATATATATATATATGTGTATATGTTCTCTCAATATATATATGTGTGTGTATATATATATATATATATATATTCATATTCTCTCCAAATATTCTTTCTCCATAAATTCTCTCCATATATATATATATATATATTCTCTCCATATATATATATATTTTCTCTCCATATAGTCTTTCTCCATAAATTCTCTCCATAAATAAATAAATAAATAAATAAATAAATAAAATTCTGGAAAACGTTCAGCTGTGAACTCTTCAAACAATGATTCTCTTCTATTCTCTCTGGTATACATACACATACCTATAAATATACATATTTATATATTCATATGTATATTCTTACATCTCCTCTTTATTTCAGTTTCTTTCTCTCTGTATTCTGTGAGATTTATCCAGTTCAAGTTCACTAATTTTCTCTTCAGCTCTATCTAGTTTACTATGTATCACATATATTGGATTTTTTAATTTCATATTTTTCCATTTCAAGACTTCCAGTTGGCTCTTTTCTAACTCTTGTTGTTTCATAACCCTGCATTTGTTTCATTGATGTTAATCTTCCTCTTCCTCTTTGAGAATTTTAAACATCATTATTCACAAGTTCTTTTCAGATTACTGAATTATTTCTATTTTTTTGTATAATTTTTTTCTCTACTGGGCTTATTGATTATCTTATACAGTGCAGATTCTTGTTTGTGAATATATATTTTTTAAGAGCTTACCTCATGTGGGAGTTCTCTTCAACACATGTTTCCCTGTATGGCAATTCAGCAGTTGCCTGAGTTGCGCCAGGTCTTGTGACGATGTGAATAAAACAGTTTTGCCCTCTGTTCAGAGACTGGGAATGCAGTTATAACTGTAACTTCCTGTGGGGTGTTTGGTTCATTGTGGGGCATATTTAGGCCCTTTCTTATATGAACACTGAAACATAATCCCTGCTGTTCTCTTTTGGCCATAACCCAGAAAAAGACCCTTTATTGTTGTCGATTAACTTTTCTTTTATAGGCCCTGGAAAACTTGCTTGCCTGCTTGTGAACAGGATTATGCTTTCAAATGTTTTAAAAAGAGTTATCCATTATTTCTAACCAAATAGGGGCAGTTTTGGCATGTGCTTACACTGCCATTTTTGTCTTTTATCTTTTGTGGAATTTAAATTTGTATGTTACTTAACTTTTATTTTGGATAGACAACTTCCACAAAGGTAGAACATGTTTTTAAAATTTTTAAAAAATTATTTCAGGGTAGGATATGTTCAAATTACATTTATCTGAAGTGGAAACAAATAATTGGGAACATTGGGACAAATTGTGTATTTTGTCACCCTGAACTTCAGACTTCCTTAGAGTAAAACATTCATGAAGAAGAATCAATAGAGGGAACATGCATGTCTTTTTTTTTTTTTTTTTTACAGATTTATTTATTTATTTGACAGAGATCACAAGTAGGCAGAGAGGCAGACAGAGAGAGAGGAGGAAGCAGGCTCCCTGCTGAGCAGAGAGCCCGATGTGGGGCTCGATCCCAGGACCCTGGGATCATGACCTGAGCCGAAAGCAGAGGCTTTAACCCACTGAGCCACCCAGGTGCCCCGAGAACATGCATGTCTTAAGGAATAGAAATAAAGGGTATATTCAATGAAAGTTTGAAGGGGTTTTTAAAAACCTAGAGAAGAGAAAATTAAAAATAGGAACTCCTCCTTTTCAATTGATTTACCAGTCATAATTTAAATATTTCTGAGGTCATTAACAGAATATATGGGGAACCTTGTCTTAAGACACAAAACAAAATCAAATCAGGCTTCTCTCTTTATTCAGTAAAAGGTGAGTTAGTTACTAAAGCCTGCATGTGGGATTTTTGTGCTCATTCACTCAACAAACATGCTGGCCTCATATGAGTTGAAGCTGAACTTTATTTAGACATAATGGGGAGCCACTGGAATGTCTGAAATGTGAAGAGATACAATCAGAATTATGCTTTAGGATGTTTAATTTGGCAAAGGTATGCAAGATGAATTATAACAGAGAAAAACTGAAGATTTGGAGAGCTGGTCAGTGGGTGATTGCAAAGGAAACACTGGGCGTAAATGGTAAGGGTCTGGACTAGGTTGTGGTGGTAGGAGTAGAAAGAATAACATAGAAGAATCAGCAGGACTTGGTTGTTGACTGTATGTGAGAAGTAGAGAGGCAGGAGAAAATCAAATGTGAATTAGTAGATGGGGAGAACAATGCTGCCATGAAAGAAATTGCAAAAGCAGACTTCAGGGGGTTAAAGAAATAAAGATTTTAGTGATTTATAGACTCTTTTGTTAGGGGGAAAGCTGTGGCAGTGAAAAGGACAGAAATAGAGTAATAGTTTTAATAGATGGGGGAGCAAAATCTTTCTTAAAGTTTATGCATGATTTGCTGTGTTTTATGGAATATAATCTATTTTATGTGGGTTCCAAATGAAATTTTTCAGTAGTCATCAAGGTACCTATAAATATCCATTCATTATCATATATTAGAAAATGGAACCAAGAAAATGCCATTATTTTTCTTTTGATTGTCATGTGATTTGGAATTTCCACTGAAATTCAACCAAAAGTCAGCTTGGGATCTTAGGCATGAATCAAGACATGCAAATGATTAGGTCTAGCCATGTTCTAGGAAAGGCTTTATGATGAAGATGGAATTAGATACTGAATGAAAGAATCTGGAGTCATTGCAGGGTTATCTTCAGCTGGAGGGGAAATGGCCAGTCAGGAAGGGCACCTGGCACAGAAGCCAACACAGCAGCTTGCTGATAACCCTCAGAAGAGCAGCGTTCTCTTTAAGGAAGTAACAGAATCAGCTTCCTGCAAAAACATGTTAATTTGACAATTCACTTGATCGCAAATGAAGTGTGGATAATGGTAGAACTAAAGAAAATGAGACAGTTCTAGCAAATTTGAGGAAATCCCTGTTTTTAGGTTGCAAACACCACAAATGTTTATAGCTCAAGCCCTCAGTCAAGGGATAATAATAATTTCCATATGCATGTCTGGTTCTAACAGGGGGGATATATTTCCAAAGACCGGTGTGGTGTCTCCCTTCAGGGGAATCTTTAAGTCTCCTAGAGGCAGCTGCCTATCTGCTGAATTCCAGTTGACTCCTTTTAGACTCTGCAGATGCCTGATGTGTTTTTGGTGGTGAGATATTCTGCCTTGACCACGCAGCGTTTTCTTTGCTCTTTACTTTTCCCATAAGCACTGTGCTTTATCTTGTTTGAAAAGGCCCTGGTGTAATAATTGCTTATCCAAGGGAATAGATTTGTATGTCCCCGTTTGCTTTTTATGCTCATAACTTACAACCGTAGTCAACTCCTTTTCTGGCTGTGTCATTTTGCTTACTATGTACCAGCACTGTTCTCACCAGTTCTACACTGGCAGTTGCATTATTTTCTCAGAGGCTCAAAGAGGAGTCCCAGGTTGTTGCAGGTTCCCAGCTTGTAAGTGGCTAGCCTCCAATCACTGTCACTGTGCCTTGCTGCCTCCTGTAAGTACAACCTGGCTGATGGTTTTGAAACTGAAGAGCTTCTGGGAACTATTCGTTCATTGTTTCTGAGTGTTAAAGAGCGGTATCCAAACTACCAGTATACTCCAGACCAGGCCACTTAGCTTCATTTGAAAAGCCACAGAAAGAATGAATATTGAAGATATGATGGACATACCCTCATTTGTTCATCTTTCATGGATACTTCTTTCGTAGTAGCACTTTTTTGTAATTGAAAACCTATTTCCACTCAAGAAAACAACTAATCTTTTAAAAAATGTAGTGTCTTCTCTCTGTTCCCTAGAAGAAGCAGGCACAGATTGGCACTAAGAAGATACCTATATAAAATAAAGACTAATTGCAGCTCAGAATGTTTTAATGTGCTATACTTAGAAACAATTACAAAGAAATAAAGACTTAAGTGAATATCATATTTTCATTCAAATTTCCCATACCATTGAACTATCTGCTCCTTAATCCTTGTCCCCCACCCCTTACATTTATAGTCTTTTGTGATGAGATTCTACCTTTTCCACCACCCAGGTTTATCAGAGCTATAAACCGGTCACATAATTCACAGAAGCTTAAGGATACGTGGAGAACTTGGATAGGGTCCAGAGGAGAGCAATGAAAATGATTAACGGGTTGGAAAACAGCACTGATGAAAAAAGATGAATGGAATCAGGATTACTGGTATTGAGAAGGTTTAGAGGTGACTTAAGAACTGTCCTAAACTGCATGAAGGACTATGAAGAGAAGCATGGTGACCAGGTGTCTTCCGAATCCATCTCCTAGAAGGGGAAAAGTGGCTAAACTACAATAGGAGGGATTTAATCAAATTTGAGTTTCAAAATGGGATTCTCCTCTCCATCTTCACTGTCAACTCTCATCCCCATCTGTCAACTCTCTTCCATTCCTTCTATCATCAATATTGATTTTTAATGAGAACATGGATGGTGAGTGGCACCATGGGTGGGACAGTTTAATATATAAAGAAAAGCTTTCTTCCCAGTAAGGCAGTGATTCGTGGATGGAAATTTGGAGCAGCAGGAGGAATCAGACTCACCAGATGGGGAGCCTTTACAAAATACTGATGCTCTAGGAGCCATCACTAGCCTCAGACTTCCCTTGAAGAATAATTCCTTTTCAAGTTTATGCTCTTATTTAGTTAATGCAGGTAGGTGAAAGGAGGAAGGTCTCAATGGTATATAATAAGACTTCATGATGGGTATATTCAGTGGGGTGCTCTGATTAGTGGGCCGTTTTAGTTAGCTCAGGGCTAATTTATTTCCATGGTTATCCTTGAGAATGTTTTGAAAAGATTTTTATCTGTCCTTTATTTCTATCTTTTATGCTTTAACCGTGTCCTTAGCAGGTAGAATTTGTGGCATCTGACTTCACGAGAAGCTTTTTGCAAGGCAGCGTAGCTGGGATTAAGAGTGAAGCAAAGGGTGGGCTTTGTATTTGGGTAAGTAGCATGCCTTTGGGAGCCTGAGTGGAAGAACTGGGCAGTGTCCACTGTCAGCTTCTTCATTTTACCAATAGACTTATTTTCTGAAGATGGTCCCCCTAAAAATTGATCATTAAAAAGCACAAGAACAAATTCACTTAAAATTAAATATTCCCTCTGGGCAGTAAGGACTGCTATTAGACCCCTTTTTTAAATTGTAAAGTGAAGGAAATAAAATACAAGGAAAGCAGAGAAGACAGCACTCCATCGGTCGTCACATGCTCGTGTAGGGAGAAGGCTGTATCAACATCACATTTATTTTCTTTCAAAAGCTCCACCTGCTTAGGCAATCCCAAACTTCCTACCTACCATCAAAGATGATTGCTGCATAAATCTGTATGTTTTCCTACCATTTAAGCTATGGGTACTTTGATTAATTTAACCACATGTTACTGTCAGGTTGAACACATTCATCTTCTGTTTCAAAGTGTATACTCGTCAATCTCTCTAGCGTTCCATCCCTTCAGGCCTTATTTCATCACATTTAAGGAGAGTCTTTCCTGCCTGTCTTTATCTTGTTAGGCTTTCAACAGCTTAAGTTGAATCTTCATTCTTTCATTCTCGCTGTCAAGCCTTCTTTAACACGCTCGCTCATTTCCCTATTCATAGAATGTCAGTGTTACTTCTGTTTCACACAGCATTATGTGCACAGTCAAATGTTACTGCAGATTAAATCATTTTCCATCTGAGGAGCTTATCCAGCATGTACTTTTTTTTTTTTTTTTTTTAAAGAGTATGTTACACGGCTCAAAGCTGAGTGCGATGTTCATCATCAGATTCGAGGGGAGCTGCAAAGTGAAGGAGGCAGCTTGTGGTTTTGTAGAGTGGTTTTGCAGCTTGTAGAGCTCCAGGTGCTGTCCGAGAGGGGAGTAGCACCATTCAGGTCTTATGAGAGACTGAAAGTTCAATTACTCATTTCAAAGATGGGGGAAAGAAAAGGACACAGTGTTGCACAGATATTAAGAGTCAGGTTTTAAACAGCATGCTGCTTGATCAAATAAACTATAATTTATAAGCTAACTCTGGGCTCTGTTTTTGAGCCCCAGTGCTTGGTACTCAGCTCAGATGTCCTTTTGAATGAATGAATGAATTGCATGCATGGTATGGTTGCAAGCGAAGGAAAAAATGATAGGATCCAGTGCCTGAAATCCCTTTCTGCGAGAGTTTCAATGCTTTGCATGGCAATACTGCACGTTGTTTTGACTATTGCTTTCTACTCTGTTGAAATATGAAAAGAGAGATAAGCATGCTTATGTTTCTAAATTTGGATTATTTTCAGTCATTACTCCACTTGATATTATTTCTCCAAAAATCATATTATAGATAGGTAGTATTATATAATACTAGTATTGAGAACACATATGTTAAATTGCTATATTTAACTCCATCTTTTACATCATTTTGTGATTCTGCTCTGATCAGAAGTAGTTATTTTAATTTCCTACTTAGATTGAAAATATGTGGAAGACAAAAATTTTTATATGATTCCTGAGTAGAAATTCTAGAATGATTTTCTGCAGATGACAAATCCTAAAATTGGCTAAAGCTATATGGCTTTGGAATTGGGCACAGGAGTGAATAGGAAAGTGACCCACTTTTTAAAATAGTTTGTGCTGTCACACAATCGATTCAACTGATGTCACTGAATTTACTGACTGCGCTATATTTTGTGTCTCATAAAAGGCTAATTTTGTCTCACATTCCAACTTCCTTTCACTCCCACTTAACTGCGAAACCCAAGTAGCCTCATATTTGTTTTCAACATTATGCATTAACTCTTCCTTTCAAATTCTTCTTCAAAGTCAGTAGGGTTATGTCACTGAGTTCAGAAAACTGAAAGCATGTCTCTGCTGAGAAGAAAGAAAGACAATAACATTCATGCATCAAGTGGAAAAATTGAAAAGTATTTTTAAGGGTGCTAGTTCCCAAATAAAATTGTTTTTAAATATTTAAATATGGTCTGTGCATGTTTTAGTGGGCTAAACAAAAGTAAGCAAGGCAAGGTATAGCAAAAACGGATGGAATTCCACTACTACTTGAACGAACAAGGGAAATGACATTTTTTGTAATCGATAATTGATGGATGTGATGAGAGTCACAGCATATGGTCCTTTCAGAGCTGGACAGCTTTTGTTTCTCACAGGAACATGAAACTGGAAGAACTGATGAGGAAAATGTAAAATGTATCATGTAATCCCTGACGTCACTACCAGTATCTTACTATAATGCTGGTTTTGTTGGTCTTCTGGGCTCTGGCTGGAAACCAAATGCTGGCGATGTTTCTGAGATATGTTCTCCAAACACTAGCTTCTGGTCTCTTCCCAGTCTGTTATTGGGAAGTTTTCACTGTTCTTAGACAAAATGAAAAGATGAGAAAAATGTAGTTATTCTTAAGATAAACTAGTTTCCTTTGAAAGACTTGTTTTATTCTGAGATTACTTTTAATTTTTTTTGTTATAATGCTTCCTTTTTGTGAAATGCTGTGAAGTGTGTATGTGTGTGTGCGCATATACAATTGATTTATTTTAATTACTTATATTTAGAATCCTGGTCTGGAAATCCCCATCCTAGAGTCTTTTCTAGCATCATTCCTAGTCCACACCCACGAAACATGGAAGAAATGCCAGTTTCTTCAGTTAGGATGTTTGTCCTGGGTGGATCCGCTTTGGTCAGCTGTTGTCTGGAGGGGCTCTATGGCTGAGTCGAGGGAACAGTCATGCAGGCAGAATTTTTAAGTGGAAATATCTGTTTTCTTTTTTCACCTTATATATTCTTAATAATTCATTTTGTTTTAAATTATGACTGCACCAAGTAGATGAAATATTAGCATTTTGGATGTTTGTTAATGAGCTTTCTTAAAAGAAAGAAATGGAAAGAAATAAAACAGTAGAGAAGTAGTTAAAAGCCTCTTCTGTGATATCCTGGAGTTGGTGTGAGGTAGTTCCATGTTTGTGTTTGTACTTTTACTCCCTATTATATCACCATAAACGATATCTTGAGTTTTTGGTATGTTTTAAAAAATGCACACAAGTGGTATTTGCTGTGCATAATCATTTTTCAACTTCTTTTTTCACTAAATATTTATATTTGATGTTGATTCATGCTAATAAGGTCCAACAGATTTATTCATTTTATAGCATTCCTGTTGTATAGCATTCCATTCTGTGAATACACCACAGTTGATTAACTTGTTCCTCTCATAAAGAGGTGGGTTGTTTCCACATTTCTGCTATCCCTGATAGTGCTCTACTGAACATCTCTTTTGGGCTGTCTTGTACAAATGTATGAAAATTTATCTGGGGTAAAGAAATACTCTAGAAAGGAAATTGCTGGGTCATGGTTTATGTGCATCTTAAAATTCACCAGCTAATAATACCCTTTTGTGATTATACCTCTCACATTCCCAAGCAAGTGATTGAACTTTGTTGTTTATTTTTTTTTTTTAGTGTTTGTGTACTAAGGGGGGGCTTCAATTTTATCCTTTTTTGTATGGTTAACTATTTATTAAACAATTCATCTTTCTTCCACTCAGGTATTAGGTTCCCACAAATGTGTGTGTCTATTTCCAGGATCTCTGTTTTGATCAGAGTCTCTTTCTTTGTCTGATGCTGTTAATGCTCATTTTTTCAACTGCCACAGCTTTATAGTAAGTCTTGGTATCTGTAAGGCAAATCTTGTCTTCCCCACAATCGTCTTAGTCATTTGTACTTCCATGTGAATTTTAGAATCAGTTTGTCAGACTTCACCAAAATCCCATTATATTTTTATTTAATGGATACAACTTGCCACTTTTTCCATCTGTTTCTGAGATAGTTTTTATAAGATGTGATTACTGGTACTTGAAGTTTTGTTAAAAATTCCTCTTTAATATTAGGTTGATGTATTTTGGGAACCAGTTAAATATTACATTTGATTTGATTACATGAAATTTTAATGGTTATATTTGGATCTGCTCCTTGTTGAGTCGACATTAATACGTTTTGTTGGTCTAAATAGTTATTCCTTTGTCCAGATTTTCAAATTTATTGGCCTAAACTTGTTTATAGTATTTGCTTAAGTTTTTTTAAAAATGTCAGTTTCTGTAGGTCTCCTTTTAAATTAGTGTGCTTTTATTTATGCCTCATTCTTTTTTATTAACACAAATGCCAAAATTCTTTGTTTTATTAGTTTTATAGGTGTCTTCTCTTTTTTAAAAAAATTTTCTAAAATTCTGCTTGCCTTTTTCTAAATTTTTGAATTGAACTCATTATTCTTTGGTTTTTATTTGCTTCATTTCTAATATAAACATTTAAGACTATAAATTTGTTCTAATATAAGCTGTTCTCCACAAGTTTTTTTTTTTTTTTAAAGATTTTATTTATTCATTTGATACAGAGAGATCACAAGTAGGCAGAGAGGCAGGCAGAGAGAAAGAGAGGAGGAAGCAGGCTCCCCGCGGAGCAGAGAACCCGATGCGGGACTCGATCCCAGGACCCTGAGATCATGACCTGAGCCGAAGGCAGCGGCTTAACCCACTGAGCCACCCAGGCGCCCTCCACAAGTTTTGATATATTATAATGTTCTGAATATTTTTAGTTTAAAATATTTTATAATTTCCAAAATGATTTCTCTTTGGATCCTCATATTATTTAATATGCTTTAAAATTTCTAAACATATGACTTTTGTTGTGTTTTGTCACTGATTTTTATAATACTGAGCCTTTTGTGGTTGAGTGTGGCAGATTTTATAAATGCATCACATGAGAATAATTTTAGGGTACATACTTTATATATACTCATTAGATCAAACTTGTCAATTGTGCTGCTCAAGCCTTGTATTCCTTATAATTTGGGGTCGTCTTTATTAGTTATTGAGAGAGATGTGTTGAAATTTGCTGTTATAATTGTTAGCTTGTTAATGTATTTTTTGTAATTTATCAGTTTTTGCTTCATGCTTTTGGGGATTAAGATATTAAGTACCTACAAATCCAATCTATGGTATTTTCCTGGTTGAGTTTTCCTTTTATCATTTTGTAATTATTAGGGAATATTAACTCTTGCTTTGAAGTCCACTTTGTTTTGTTTTATTATTTAATTTTTTTTAAAGATTTTATTTATTTACTTGAAAGAGAAAGAGAGAGTGATAGAGCACAAGCAGGAAAGTGGGCAGAGAGAGAGGAAGAAGCAGGCTCCTGGTAGAGCAGGGAGCCCAATGCAGGGCTCCATCCCAGGACCCTGGGATCACTACCTGAGCTGAAGGGAGACCCTCAGCCCACTGAGCCACCCAGTGCCCCATCTGTTTTGTTGTATATTAATATACCTACTCCAGTTTTCTTTTGGTTATATCTTTTTCATCCACTTCCAAATTATCTGAGACTTTTTCCTTTTTGCACATGTCTTTCCTTAACAATATATAGTTGGATTTTGTTTCTTAAAAAAAGTCTGTCATTTTCTTTTTTCTAGTCCATTTATACCTATTGTGATTAGGAATCTGTTTGGATTTATTTCTTTCATCTAATTTTCTGTTTTATAGTTGCTCTGCTTTTGGCTTCTTTTCTTCTTTCTTTTTTCCTTTCTTCTACTTTTTTTCTTTTATTCATGTTTCCTGAAGAATTGGTTGCCTATTTTTTTCTTTTCTCCTCTACTGTGTTTTATTTGCATTTTTTAAACAGGCACTAATAAATATTTAATGTGAATATTTAACAAAGTCTCACATTAAGCAATATTGACCCTCTTTCTGAAATGTGTGATCACTGCAGAACATGTTAACTCAGATTGTTTCTTTGCCTCTTCCCCCTTGCCCCAACTCACCCTAATTGTTACCTAGGGTTTTAGTGCCATCTTGTACTTATGACTTCTGATTATTGATGCAATTATTAGTGATGATTTAGATTGACACACGCTGTTTGCCAATTTATTTTTTCATCATTGCTTCATATATCCTATTCCTTCTCCCTGGGTTTAGCATGATTTTTTTCTTGTAGTATATTCTTTAGTATTCTGTTAGCAGTGCTCTGTGAGTAGTCAACTCTATGCTTTAGTCTGACTGAAAATGTCATTATTTTACCCTCATTTTTAGATAACCATTTTTTGGGCCATACAATTTAAGGTTGACAGTTATTTCTTTTCAGCACACTGACTATATTAATTCATTTTTAAACACTTCTGCTGGTGTTGAGGATCTTGACATCTGTTGTTTTAAGTTCCTCCGCATTAATCTGCTTTTTGACTTCTTTCTCCCTAGTAACTTCTTTTTGTCTTTGGTGTTCCATAGTTTTTACTCTAATGTATCTAGATGTGGAATTGTATTGATTTTTTCTCCATGGGTCTCCTAGTGATTCTTTTTTTTTTTTTTTAAGTTTTTTTTTATTTATTTGACAGAGATCAGAAGTAGGCAGAGAAGCAGGCAGAGAGAGAGAGAGAGGAGGAAGCAGGCTCCCTGCTGAGCAGAGAGCCCAATATGGGGCTGGATCCCAGGATCATGATCTGAGCTGAAGGCAGAGGCTTTAACCCACTGAGCCACCCAGGCACCCCAATCTCCTAGTGATTCTTGAATCTGACAATCATATCCTTTATGAATTCAGAAAAATTTTCAGCCATCATCTCTTTGAATATCTTTTAACCTGTTTTGGAAATACTAGTCCTATTTTGGACTATTTTATTCTGTCCTTGGTATCTCTTAACTTTTCTTTGGTGTTTTTCTTTTCAGCTCATTCGGGGGATTTTTCGAGGTCTCTGTTGCTTTGTGTTCCATTTTGTTCTTTCAGTTTCCACTCTACTGTTTAGGTGGCTTATTGATGTTTTCCTTATAGTAGCTGTATTTTCAAACTCAAGAAATTTTGTTTGCATCTTTAAAAAAATCTGTCATCAAAAAATATGTTCCTTTTGTTGGGTTTTAGATTCTTATTTTACATTTTAAATTTTTAAGGAAACTTATCTTACCATCTCTATCAGATTGTTCTACTGGCCTACTGGCTTATGTCTAATCCTGAAGTTCCTTGTGCCTGCTTATTCTCTCTTCTGAAGGAATAGTTCTTTGTTATGTTTTGTAATTTGGGGCAATGAGCTCATCTTCATAAGATTCTATTGGGGGAATCTTGTAGAGCTTACATTTAAATTCTGTTGCTTCAGAGCAATTTTGTATTTGTTTCTGCAGTTTGGGAATGCCAGACTGAATTCATATTTGACCTTGTAAACCTGTTCCTCATTCTGTACTCCAAGTCTAAATCCCTGGGCATAGTTTTTTCCTAAGTTGTTATAATCCAAATCTGTTAGTTATCCAGGCATTCTCTTTTCCCCTCTCAGATGATCGAAAAATGTTTTCAACAAATTTTTATGTATCCAGGGTCATTTTCTTCTACATACCATCAACATTGATGTCAAATGATCTTTCTTTTTTTTTTTTTTTAAGATTTTATTTATTTATTTGACAGACAGAGATCACAAATAGGCAGAGAGGCAGGCAGAGAGAGAGGAAGGGAAGCAAGGTTCCCTGCTGAGCAGAGAGCCCGATGCAAGGCTCAATCCCAGGACTCTGGGATCATGACCTGAGCCGAAAGCAGAGGCTTTAACCCATGAGCCACCCAGGCGCCCCATCAAATGATCTTTCTTAAAGGAGATTTTGATCATATGAGTCCTTCAGTGGCTTACTATAAAGCTTCAGAATAAACTCCAACCACTTGGAAAAAGGGAGTCCTGCTTTGTCTTTTCTAACCTCCACTCTTGTTTTTCTCTCAAAGATACTTTATGTTTAAACTGAAGAACTGGTCATTTCTGGACTCTATCATGAGCTCTTTTGTTTCAATGCTCTTGCATTGTTCTGCTTTATCATTAACTACCCCCTTTTCTTAGCTAACTTTTAATATTATTTAAGAATCAAGTTAGGCATCTGCTTTCAAGCTTCATTTCAGTATTAAAGAATAATTAAAAAGTGCAAAGGAGGGTTTATCATTTTGTATTCCTAGGCTCTTCCTATTTCCATATCTAAAATTATATCAAACTGGTAATACCTCTGGGACAGTATATGTGTATTACCCCCCCCCCCAGAGTATATGTGTACTCTTGTATTCTTTGGAAAAAGAATTGAGCTTATGCTTCAGGTAAAAATCTTACCTGTTTCAAAGTCACCTATATTGGGGGATATTAGTGAAATGCTGTATATTTGTAATATTGTGTGTTTAATTGCCAAATTGCCTTTTGGAAGGTTTTAAAAAATAAAGGATGTGGGTCTGA
The DNA here is from genome assembly GCF_009829155.1 of Mustela erminea. Lineage (NCBI taxonomy): Eukaryota > Metazoa > Chordata > Mammalia > Carnivora > Mustelidae > Mustela > Mustela erminea. The sequence continues at coordinate 127,066,662 of NC_045614.1, forward strand.
TTACACAACATTTTTAGTGGAATAGAATTGGATTCTCACTTAGTTTCTGCTGTTAATGAGCTGGGTATTTTCTTTTTTGCTTTGGCTTCCCTCTTTTCATGGTGAAGATGTTGGGTGAAATGCTCTCCATTTTCCTTTCACCTCTCAAACCCTCCTAGTTTGAAGGAGTGTCTCGGATATCTGGAGATGTTTTCTTGTAGCCCACTCTTCTAAGTTACTATCACTTCTCTTCGGTTGATAAATTTAAGCTAATGAATGACTCAGAATTCTTAGAAAATATATAATGTTTAAGGTAAATTTGCATTTTAAAATATTTTATTGAGGGGCGCCTGGGTGGCGCAGTGGGTTAAAGCCTCTGCCTTCGGCTCAGGTCATGATCCCAGGGTCCTGGGATCGAGCCCCGCATCGGGGCTTTCTCTGCTCAGCAGGGAGCCTGCTTCCTCTTCTCTCTCTCTGCCTGTCTCTCTGCCTACTTGTGATCTGTCTGTCAAATAAATAAATAAATAAATCCTTAAAAAAAAATATTTTATTGAATATATAGTACTCAGCTAATATAGACACTAATCAGAAAGTTCTGGCTAATAGCAAATTTTGAAAGGCAAAGACAGATGTTTTTAACCTTGTTTTGACTTGAAAGAGCAGCAATGAAGAGCAGAAATGAAGTGCGTCAGGAATGTGGACTCAAAGCCCAGTTAATGGGCAAAGCCCTCCCTGGGTAATATCAAATAGCTAATATTTTCAGTCTTGGTGCTTGCTTTACTGTGAATATATGTGGACTTGAATGCTATAAAGATCAGTAACTCTTTTGATATGCTTGTCAGTTTCTAATGTTGATGAGCATGTTCTTTCAAGCAGCCTGTCTTCAAATGTGTGCCTTCATGGAAAGTAAAGAGTGACATAATTTCATACGAACCATCTACCTCTTAGTAATATTTAGGTTTTTTTTCCGTAGCATTATCTGAGATGACTCAGTCCCTGTGAACTTAAACAAATTTGTCCTAAATTTACTGTGTAAAAAATATTTGCTCTAAATTTTCTTTGAGTTATTTATATAAGCTAATAGCTTTTTGCATTTTAGATCTTGAATGAAAAACTAGAATATTTATGATGTTTAATTCAGTAGAGTTGGGCAGAAGTATGTTTTTAAATGGAGGGGAATATTGGAAAGAAATAAATATCTTTTTGCTGAAAGTTACAAAAATACACAATTAATCAGTGGTGATATTTTACTTTGTTTCTCTCTGATTCTATGACCTTCTTCTCCTTACTTTTTAAATTTTTTTCTTTAAAAAAATTTTTTTTATGTTCCCCCCCCCATTTCTTCTCACTAAATTCTTTGGTTCCTTCAACTCTATATGTTCTGGCTTCTTTTCTTTTCTCTTTTAAAATTTCTCTTTCCTTTCCCTTCTTTCTCTTTTTTCCTCATATAAACATTGCTCTATATACAAACTCACCAGTAGGTGAAGCAAGAATGATATTTATAAACAAAGAATCATTTTTTTTTTTTTAGATTATGTCTTAGGCAAATCCAAATCTAATAGAATAACAACAGATTCTTTGATATTCCTGGTGACTGTAGGTTTTACTTTTATTTCCATTAAATATATGAAACAGTTCAGTGATTTTTTTCCTCCATGTATTTATTTGGAACATAAATTGGTCAGTAGGACTATGTTTCTATATGTTAAGTTGTAGTTTTGGCTCCTAGTCGAATATGCCATGAATTAATAATCATTTGATATTGACTTCAGTTGAGGTGAATACCAAGATTTATTGACCTGAATGGAAAATATGGACCAAAGTGAAACCTCTGTCAATATTTACTTACCTTTACAGGGACAATTAATCTTGATACTTATTGAAACAAGAAGTCGATATATGTATTGTTATGTACTTTTGGAGACTTCCATTAGAAATATTGGCAAGTCCTTAGTTCATGGTCATAGATTTAAAAGGCCTATCAATTTAAATGTTTTAGATATCAAGAGCTAAAACATGTAAAATATCACGGTGCTATTCACCAGAAATAAGAAGAGTCTTCTCAGAGGAGGCTTGTGTGAATTCCTCTTTTCAGTTCAGCTAATGCTTTTTTAGTAATATGAACCGCCAAGGAGACAACCAGTGCTGACTTCTCGATGAATGACTTCCTCTTGTTAGCAGATAGATTAAACTCTCCTATGAGATAGTTCTGTGCTATGCTCCTGGTGGTGAATGACACTGGTGAGTAAATCCCCACAGCACATCTTAGTTTCTTCATGAGAACTCCCTTTGTAAACAGCCCATACCACTGGGAGAAGTACAGCCTGTGACATTTGGACCCTTTGTTAATTAGGGTTGCTTTTGGTGTTTTTTTCTTCTCTTTTGGAATAAAATGTTTGTGGAGGTAAGACAGACTTTTACTTCATGGTTCCTAGAAATATAATGAAGCACTTGACATGTATGTATGGAGTATTAAGGCTGACTGTGTAGAGAGAAAGAGAGCATATTCCCTTTAGTCTATAAATTCCGTATTCAGCACATGGTTTTAACAATTATACTTCTTCCCTCTACAAAAACAATAACTAAAAGAACAAACAAAAACATGGGAACACCTCATGGGAATCACAGTTGAGGTAGAAATTTGAGGTATGGTATTAGAGTGATTAACTTCTACTTAGTTGGAAATGAAACGTGCTTTCTCCATATAAATTTAGATACAAAGTTTACATATTGCCTTGGATCATTCATTGCAGTAGTGTTCATGCTCTCTAACTTAATAGACATAAGAGACTGTTCTATTTAGGGAAATGTCTAAAAAGCAAGTGAAAGGTGTTGAGGATATTACTATCATATATTTAAATATTTAATATTAAAATCCAAATATTATAAATATAATGATAGTATATATAAATAATGTACTATACCATGTAATACATAATTTACATGATGTCTTATAAAATATAGTATATATAAATTAATTTGTGATTGAGACAACAAATTTATCATCACATTTTTGGAATAGACAAATTGTATTCTAGACATTATGAACAATTTTCAGGATTTTTAAAATGGCTTATTCCAACATTGTTTCAGAATTGTTTAAAATATTCAAATGAAATAACATGCCAACATGTGGCTGAAAGTCATGAATTGGCTAATACTGGTGAACAGTTAACATATTAGTAAATTTGTGTTTAGCTTTAAATTCTCAACTTGTTTTTTTAACTGATGTTTTCTGTCATCCTAGGGTAATGACTTTTTCAGTAAGATTTTCATCCAGTTTAATTGCTTTTATAGGTCATAACAGAAATGTGTTTGGTCTTCTGTTAAACTGTGAAGTAAGAAAAATAATTTAAGAAGTTGTACTATGAAGGTACCTGGGTGGCTCATTTGGTTAAGCATCTGCCCTCAGCTCAGGTCATGGTCTCAGGGTCTTGGGATCAAGTCCTGCGTCAGGCTCCCTGCTCAGCAGGGGGTCTGCTTCTCCCTCTACCCTTTTCACCTGCTGGTGATCTCTCTCTCTCCCTCAAATAAGTAAAACCTTTAAAAAAAAATTGTGAAAAAGTGATACCATGAGTTGTTGATGAAGATAGCAAAACCAAAACCACCAAATAATGAATAGTAACCCCCACCATGCTCCTGCAAATGATTTCAGAAAAACCAAGAAAGATGCAGTCCTTCAAGGTATTGGTAATTGACGTTTTACAGGTGGTAGCAGTAAAAATGCATACACATAAATATACCCCTTCATCTTCCAGACAGCAGCCTCCTGGAATTCCAAGTATAGGCTTCCTGCATGCATCCTAGAAATAGCTCATTTTCCTTCTTCTTCTTTTTGAAGAACAAGACCCATCTACGTCTTTGGTGAACTGGAGCCCTATCTCCAACCAGCACGGACAAGCATAACATAGACACTCTGAAGGCTCCTCTACTGTGACTGGTGGAAGGGGAATGGCTGTTGAGGTCTACAGAAGGCCAGCTTACTTATATAAATTCTCAGGGGTATGGGCAAAGTGAGGAAAAGATGAGGAAGGAAGTGGGAGGGGGATGGAGAGGACTGGCAGCCACAGTGGTGAAGGGAAGGGGGTGATTAGTAGGCTAAGAGCAGGTAAGAAAGAGGGACAACAGTAAAGGGATTCATTGGAAAGGACCAGTAAGCCACCGGTACATACATTAGAAGCATCTTCTTGCAGATAAAGGACCTTCCCTTGTACTGAGGAGAATTCCCATATTCTCAAAGAATTCAGATTGCCATGTTCAAGACATGCTAGGGGGTAAAGATTAATAATTTGGGGTGGAGGTTAGGATGGAAGATATTTACAGAACAGTATATATGACAAAGAAATCCTTTCTTTTAAAATAAAAGGAAGGGGGGAAGTACTTGCTTACCTGAAAAAATGTAATTAGACTTGAATTCTTCACATTTCAGTGTTTTAGTTTTTGACAGCGTACATAAAACCATCACTATTCTTTTTCATACCAAATGTTTAAGTTGATGACTGCATTTTGCCTGGAGGGTAGATCAATGTGGAAAAAGACCTTTGTCTTTAGAGTCAAATGGACAAGAATTCAGACCTCTTAGTAGTTTCCTGATATTGAACAGTTTACCTCCTGTCTGTTTTCTTGGTTAAAAACATAGAGGATTTATCTTAAAATTATGTGAGGATTAAAGTAAGAACATGTATTTTAAAAGTGCGTAGCACAATGCCTGATGCACACTTAATTGTGTTCTTGGTTATATTTGCACATGAAGAGCTTTTGAAGTCCCTCTAAGAAAAAAGTGTACAATTTTAGAAAACTTTAGGATAATATGTTTTTAGTGATTATATCATCAAATGTATCTGCCTTCTAAGTTTGTTCCATAGAATCAGGTAGAATTTTCTTCCGAGGTGAGAGAAAATGTGAACATGAGACATTTTATTCGATATTGCATCTTTGCTGCTGAGACTGACTCAGCCATATCCACTCTTTTTTATTTGCAGTGCTTTCTCCAGTTGTGGAAGTATGTGAGGACTGAGGAGGGTCTAACTCCTGCCCATCTTTCTAGTCTCGCCCTTGTTGCTCTCTCCCCACTTGGCTACCACCTCAGCCACACTGGCTTCACTCATTGCTCCAACTCCCAAACTCCTTTCCTCCTCAGGGCCTTTGTTGCCTCTGAAATACTCGCTGTAGCCTCCTGCCTTTCACTCCTGTCTCTCCTCTCTCTCCTACATGCTTTTACATACACACACATATTCACACACCACTTCTGTTCAACTGATACCTACTAATTCCTACTTACATTTCACATTGTCACTTCCCCACCCCAGCTGAGGTTTGATTTAGATCTGCTGGTAAAAATCTTTCCCATCATCCATCCTACTTCTTATCCCAACTCTAATTAATTCTCTTGGTGGGTAGTGCCTAATGTCTATCTTTCCCTCTGGCTAAAACATCAGTGAGGACAGGGACTGTTTGTCTTGGTCATAACTCTGTCCCCCACATTCAATTCTGTGCCTGGCACATAATCGGTGCTCAACAAAATTTGTCGAATAAATGATACCAGCTGCAGAAACCATTTGGGGACTACATTATTGTAGTCTTATACATTGGTGAGTCTTATACATTGGTGAGTCTTATATATTGGTGAGTCCCATTTTGCTCAACATCATTAACTGTTGGCTGTGTGTGGTTGGTTTGTGTTCCCTGGATTATAAAACAGCCTGGAGTTGTACCATGGGCCTGAGGTGATGCATATGGGTTGTACCCAGAATGATGTCCCAGAAAGTCTCCATGCAGAAAAGGCAGCTGGCTCAGCCCAGAAGCTGGCTTTCTTTCTTTTGTATAGCAATTTATGCTCTAATAGTCAAGTGTATCCAATAGCCTAACTCAATAAACACAACCACAGGGAAGTAGCAGTCAGTCAGCAGGCATTCTTCCCATGCGTGCTTAAGGCTTTGGAATCTGGGAACACCTGGGAGATGGGAATTTGTGGGACTTTTTGTCTGGATACAACTCAGTCATGGCTTTGCTTAAGTGTTAATACCTTGAGTTGTGGGGGTGCTTGGTTGAGGCCAGAAGCGTGCCTGTGAATGAGATACAACTATTTGGTCACTCTGAAACATTTCCTGTGCATAATTAGCCATTAATAAATCATGGAAAAAGTAAAGACAAACTAGCTGCTATAGGTGGCTGTGAAATAAAGGTAGGACAAAATATCTACCAAGAGGAGCACTGAAATCAGTAGGTTTTGCAAATACTGGATTGCTTGTTGAATTCTGCCTTAGCCAGATAATCCCTGTAGCTGTCAATAGTATACTCTTCTATAAGGAAACCGAATGACATTAATGATACACACAAGATCCTTTGTAGAAGTAGAAGAAGAAGAAGGAAAAAAAAAAAAAAAAAAAACCCAAAACCCAATCCAAGCGCCTTCCAGAGCACACGAAAAGTTTCAGAGTCATTGGATGTCTCTCTTTGTCAGATGCCACAGTGTCAGGCTCCGAGCCATTTGTCATCCCTGAATTTCATTATCTGCTCCTTCCCTGTCTTTCATTCTCAGTTTGCTAGGACATTTGTTCACCGTTGACCTCCCTGACAAATAATACACCTTAATTATGTTGGCAAGAGGGGATATGTCATTCCTGGGCCACTTTAATTGTCTATCCGACAGGCATCCTGCTGCGGCATGTGGCTTCTGTGGTATTTTGACTGCAATTGTATGAGTATCCGTGCTTTCACTTTGTCTACAGAAAGTCTCAACTTTTATAGACCCCGAAGATAATACTTTTTATCGTGGCCACGTTTTCCTTCTGTTTGGTGGTTGCTGAAGCCAGCTCTCGTGTTAATTTGGTGCAAACAGCAT